>NC_088716.1:56641680-56759180 GCF_963576615.1 Watersipora subatra | reverse complement strand
AGTAAAATGAATGAGTGTAAATGGGGAAACTGAGAAAATAATGTGAAGAGACAAAATGAGTGTGTAGAAAAGATGAGGGGAGAATAAAGAATTGTAGACACAACTCTAAAGAAAAGCGCAATCTACCGCTAGAAATCCATAGAAAATACAAGTCATTTAGTGAGTCGTCTCACCATTAGGATAGAGAAAGGCTTGCGCGAGTAGACTAGCTATGCATGTATGCCATAGGACGCTGTTCCTTTTGTCACTACTGCTCATAGTGACTCGACCTCTCCAGATGTTTCACAAGCAGCTTTAAATAGAGAAGTGAACATGGAGTGAACAAAAGCACAGATGGCCTATAAGTAAAAATTTATAAGTATATAGAAAAGTTATTACAAACTTCAGCTGAGTAATTGCATTAGTCACAGAGGAAGCTTAGTGAATACATATATCGTGTACTGAAATTGCTTTATCATGTCCCAGCAACTCATCATCTGCATCAAGAACGTTTGTATTTTCATTTTTCAGTGATGATTGTCAATTATTCATGTGATGAGAACAAACTACCGAGTCCTATAGATCAGCTTAGCCCTTTGATGCCTTCAAGCAGAGCTGTGTAATTACAAGCCCAGCATGCCGGGTTTATTACATTTACATGTATATATATACATTATATATACATGTATATAATGTATATATATACATGTATATAATGTATATACATGTAAATATATACATTATATATACATGCATATATATGCATTATATACATGTATATAATGTATATATATACATCGATATGCATTATATATACATGTATATATTGTATATGTGTATATGCATTATATACATGCACAACATATATAATGTATATATATGTTGTGGTCTACATTTGTTTTTGGTCTGAAAGATGCAGACTAGTCAAAATATTAGTCTAGTCTAATACCCTACAGGATGAAAATATTCGTTGGTCACAAAAATTCGCGAATTCGCGAACAGTCAATCCGCGAATTAAATTCAGTGAATAATTAGTTCTATTTTTAATCACAAGAGAGAATAACTACTGCATCAAATTGAAAACTAGTCGCTAGCCTAGTTTTTAATGTAAATACTAAACGTAATTGAGTTCCAAAACATTTTTAAAATCATTGCCTGAGCTTTGAGCTAACACCATTGGCAATGCATCACATTTATTTACAAAATTATTCGAGGTTGTCACAAGATATGCAAAATGGCGTCATCGCGAAAATAGCCGCGAGGCAGAAGTACTAAACGTAGCCGAGTTCCAAAACTTCATCGCCAGGCTTCGAGCTTTATTGCCATTGCGTCAAACTTTACAAAATTATTCAAAGTTTTTACAAGTTATTCGGCATGGCTTCAACATAGCAAAAAAGCTCTCCTAGTCTTTCGACATTAGAATTAACTTCATCAATCTCTAATACCGAAGTCAATGACGATCATGATTCTGATCTGGACATCATGGTATGTATGTATTTGATTTGCAGTGCAGATACGTTTTGCCATAATCAACTGTATTAGTTAATTCTTTTGTTTAAACACTGATCGCTTTCATCAAATACTTCAGCTGTTGTTTTTGTACTTCCTCAACACTCGTTAATATTTTTTCTTTTTTGTGTTTACTGCAGATTGAGAATGAAACAACCTACTCCGATTACGAAAACTAGAGACAAGTAGTAATATTCATCAAGGCAGGAATATTGGCAGAGAGGCAACCAGTCAACCTAGACCCCTTCATCGACAACAACTCCTTGATATAGCTGTAGCAAACATGATTAAATTATCTATTTTATTTCATGTATAGATATATTATAATTTATTACAAACTTGAGTGTACAAATAAAATATTTCAAATACAAATAAAATTTTAAAAACGATGAATGGAGTAAATATAAACAGTTTAGTCCATATGGCTGTCTAGCAATAAAATTAAACTGGTACTCTTGATATGTGAATACTAGCGTGTAATGGTGCTTTCTGACTAGTTATTTTACTAATAGCAAATCTGTCGCTGTCACTGTCTTGGGTAGGTGTTGAAGGCGATTCTCTCGCTACTACATGGCTGGTAAGGAAGTTATCATCAGAACTCTCCTCGTGGCTTACTATTGCAAAGTTCTGACGGTTGGCCAAAGATTTGTGCTCGTAAAGGCGTTTTTGTTCCTTTTTTAAAAACAGATATATTTTTCTCGTAAGTAGCTGCGGTCACTTCAACCTCAATTTCCAGATCTCCCTGAATGATTGGTGATCTTCTAAGAATGACATGTACCACCCTTGCAATCATTGTTCTTCGGTGTATGATGAAAAATCTCTCGCTCACACTAAAACAAATAATGAAGCAGCAGGGATAGAAAAAAATATGGTAATATTGCGTTTTACCGAAGAACCAAAGTAAAAATCAACTAATTTAGTAAATGTAAAAACTCATTACTTACCACAAGTTGTTGGCTTATCAAAGGCCTCCAAAGCGATGAATATTCGTGAAAACCTCTGGACGTAGCAAAAATTGTTTACCGTAGAATAGCATGATCGCCTTGCAGTTGTAAGCTAAATATAAACCGGAACACGCGGTGTGCGCATGCGTAGTAATAACTATTACTAGCCGCAATAGAGTTAACTTTTCCTAGAGAGTGGCAGTTTTTAGCCGCGAATAAATTCATCCGCGAATATGCATGAAAAGACAATTTTCGCGAAATATAACTCCGCGAATAAATTCATCCTGTACGGTATATTTTGACTTGCCTGAAAATTTCGGTCCACAACATATATTATGTGTTAGTATAAGATATATTAACCGTGTTCAGAAAATCATTTGTTATACATCATCATTCAAAATACAGATACTAAAAGTGTGAAGATCTTTTGGAAGTATGCTAAAACAACCTTTAGTCTGTCATATTTTATATGCCACCAACCAAAACAATCATCTAACCTCGACTTGGATCGCCTTAGCCGACAAATTTTCCAAAATGTGATGTAAAATCCGAGCAAATACCTGCCTCTGCACCCAACGTAATTAGTGGGATAAGACATTTCTTCAAACATCAGAGTTTTACAAGTGCAAGAGAATAGTAAAGAGATAAACTAACAAAGAAATAAGCAAGCTAATTTAAACTTCAGCTAGTTTAAGTTAGAGTAAGTTACCCTGCGTATACCACATCTACCTTTACACCTTGACATCACCAAGTTTACACATCTGTTCACATATCGCTAAGGTAACGTAAGAATAAAAAGCTTTTCTATTATTTCTTTATTGATTTTTATTTATATTTTTACATTTTTCTAACTCATTTGTTATATTTCTATGTGCAATTATTTGCATTCACGGGTTCTTCGTAAGTTTTTGGGCAGCGATATTAATAAATAGATTAATTACGATGTAATTTTAGAAAATACCTATTCTATTCAACATGAAATGGTTTTAACCTACAAAGCATTTCTTAAAACAATACAAGCTTGTATGTAGAGATTTGGGTGAAAAAATTGAAAAATCAGGATGCTTAAATACTTTTACATCAGCTAAAAATTGGATTTTTTGCATAAATTCATGTGTAACATGTCAGCAATAATAAATTGACTGGTTTAAGGTGGTGCTGCCTTTTAAAATGAGCAAAAAAAGTTTTAACAGTGACACAGCACAATTTTTAAATTCGTCAGCAATTACCTGCAAAAGACCTGAATTATATAGCAACATGAACAAAAGTAAATTCCAATAGGTATGAGAACATGAACATTTTGGATATAACTGTTAGGGTACAGAATTAGAACAAATATTTTGAAGAAACATAACTCCAAATAGAAACAAACCTGTTTTTACCATAATCTCTTTAGCGAAATGCAAAGACTCAGCTGAATATTAGCAATTAAAATGTCTGGAGTTATCGTCATAAACCATAGAGCAAACTAAAGATCTTTGAAAATATATCAGCCAAGTTAGTCTAAACTTCATCTAGTCAGAATTAGTGTAAATTCCTCCTCATATCTTTATCACTACATCTAAAATCAACCTACACATCGCACTTACCGCCTACACTTCTGTCCACGTGTTTTTTATTCCAAGGAAAAGTAACCAAAACTTTTTTTATTGTTCGATCGCTTTGTAGATATATTAGCTGTGCTACCCGGCGTTGCCCGGGTAATAAAAAAGTCTTTGGACAGAAAACTGATTTGCATTTAACATAACAACATTTCCCATTCTAACTTTCAACGACATATCATGAGAGAAGTGTTTTGTGTAGTTGAAATAAATTAAGAGAAAAATAAAACAACTGTAAAGGTTTTAAAACTTTGTCAAACAACTGTAACTTTCAAGCTATTAGCCTGGCACATTGCCAATGGAAAATTCCAGTAAGCTAGTTAATAAGTGCTAGGCTTCTAAAGACGGTAGGCCATGACGATGTTGCGCCAGCATTGTCCAGCTACACTATTCTAATAATAGATATAGCTAAAGGGACACGCATACTTTGAGAAATATATATATACTAGCTGTGCTACCCGGCGTTGCCCAGGTAATAGAAAAGTCTTTGAACAGAAAATTGATTTGTATTCAATTTATAACAACATTTGCCATTTTAACTTTCAAACTACTGCACATATCATGATAAAAGTGTTTGGTCTTTTAAACAATGAGCCTGCGTACTATTAGCCAGTACGTTTAATAATGTGAGCGAACAGCTTTTCATGACATTATGCGATGACCCGCGTCATACGCAAAGCCGTTATGTATTCGCTCTCATATAATGACTTATATTGGCAAGCTAGCAATTCAGTTTCTGTAGTCTAGTGGGCAGGGTGTCCGACAGGCGAATGGCAGAGTCCGAGATCGAATCTTCTTCGGTATGGAATCTTTACTCCAAGACTTGAAGATCTATAGCCCGAATACGTACTAACATACAGACATAGATGTATCCATAGATGTATCCATAGATGTATCCATAGATATCGTTTGCTTGAGTAAATTTCTCCTCATATTTTTATTATTACCTCTACCCTTGAATCTACGTATTGCTGAGTCTACTCTTCTGTCCACATGTTTTGCCGGTACAGTAACGATAAAAACCATTTTTATTTTTATTGCATTATTTACATATATCATTTGTTTTTGTGTATGAGTTTATAAAATGCATATTTTTCAATGCTGCGTAATTACCTACAATGTTTATTAAGGAGTTATCGCAGTGTTCAAGGTTGTGAAAGGAACTACAGTGTACCCTTGCAAGAATACATATTTGTTTCAACTTTTAACACATGAAGTCGATCTTTTTAACACCGGAAGTCAATCTTGGAACGAAGTTCTGACACTTGATCCCCGCAATGGGACATTTTCAATTATCTACTTTATTATGATACATACAATATTTTAATTTCATCATTTATTTAAATAATGAAACAACACATCAGGATAATAAAAATCGAAACTACATAAATTTTAATAAACCAAAACTGTGATATATTTGTTGACTAATTGCCTTAATAATTTATGGTTGAAAAAACACGATTATTTGAATTTGAAATATGAAAAAACACGAGCATCGAATTTTTTCAATTTAAATCGATTTGTTAGATTTAATTGATTTTTCGATGTGTATGATTCTTTTGATAAATTTGTTTTCGCTCAGTTTTGCTCAAGCAAATTATTGGTGTATTGCATTGCATATCAAAATGCTGCTGAAACCACTTAATGTTCAGTATTAGTGACTTACATGCTTTAGTTTGACAACTTCTTATGTTGCTTGCATTCCATAGCCATATAAAACGTAAAGCACAAACTACGTGAAAATTAGTGAAACAGAGCTACTAGCAGTTTCACATAAACTACGACTAAGATCCAAATATCCAAAATACAAATACAGACTTTTTGTAGTGATCACACCAACAAAAAGTCACCTTTCCTTAGTGGGATCACTGCAGTTGATCATGCAAAATATAAATATCAGCTTGTCAGTCATTTCAGTACCTCGTCATCTTCTTCTTTTTGAATAAACGAAACCAGAGGTGGAGAATACTCTTTCAATGCTTGGACTTGAGCTGATTGCAGTAAAGAATGTAATGTCATAATATCTTGAATTAAACAGAGTAGTGAGGGAGAACAACCAGTTATAGCTGCTACCTCACAATTTATCCTGCGTCGAACTTTACTAAATAAGCTCATAGGTTCTCATGTAGAATTGTATTACAAGTGAAGTCAATTATCTCCATCACACTAGCCAATTAATCAATGATAGAGGAGTGTTTACAGATTTGTTACACACATCAAAACAAGATGGTTTGTCAAAAAATACTGATTCTTGCAAAATCACAAAAAATTGCAATTTTTTCATGAAAAAAATCGTGACTAATATCAATAATTTAAACCGTTTGATTTTTCGTGCTAATCATGTTGAATAACTACAGTTGAACTGTAAATTATAGAGTAAACATAACTGCTGATCTGGTAGCTGCCTAATAACACGACAATAGCAGTATGTTGTAAACTCATAACTGAAGAACAAAGTTTAACTTGGCCTGCTGTAAAATGATTATAAAAAAAAACAAGGTAGATGGTGGAGGAACCAATGACTGGTGTTAAGACAAGTTGTCAATAAACTAAAACAAACTAATTAAAACATAAGCTGACTGCCACAAAACATTCTAATTTTCTGGTTTTCACACCGAGATCCCCAGCATATGTTGAGTATATGGAAAAAAGTCTCATTGTTAAAAAGATTATCTATCAGTAAATGGGGTAAAAATTGAAGACACCATCGAGTGCAAATGAAATTTCCTCGTGAAAGTTTTAAGGGAGATAGATGGCCCTATGGCAAAAGCTTTTCCACTAGCCTTAAAATTCAAAAGCTTTACTTAAGGAACAAAAACCGCCCAGAGACATTGAAACTTTGTGATGTCAGTTGTATTTGAGTAGAGCAGGAGATGATTAATGCTTTGACAAATTCATAGATCTATCTGTTCCAGTCGGTCAAGGCGACTAAGACTGTCTATGATTGCAGATTGTGTATGATAGCAGATGTCAAGATAAATAATTCAAATTGCTCAACTTTATTACTCGTACACTATTTATTTTCCCATAGAGTCAAGTGTGTTTTTTCCTATTTTCACCATATCAAACAAACAGAAAACTGGGTTTGCGATATGCTCTATATTAACCAAATTAATGGTAATATGGAGCATAACATACAGTTATGTAACATTTTATATTACATAACATGTTGTAGGTAACATCTTATGTTACCTACAACCTCCCAACGTACAATCCATCAGCTCATAGCTATATCTAGTTAGATTGTACTGTATAGAAAGGTTGAATCATGAATCAAATATGACTGACTCAACTAATAATATTGAACTCAAAGTTCTTATGATCTTTTAATCATTTATAACTACTAAACTAAACTATTACTAATCACATAGCTCAATCCCGAATATTCTAATATATATGTATTAGTAATTTGGCTGTTTTCACGTTCTATTATATTTCATGCAGATGTGAGAACATTTGCGTTATTCATAACTTTCATTCATTGCTAGTTCAAACTTGCGCGTTACCATTGACTTTATATGGTGTTCCGCTCAGGCCTGCCAACCCAAGAGTGGGGCAATGCGTGAGATTTGGTTTTGGGGCAATTGATGTATCAATGATAGTATATATAAAATTGTGGAAATTGGGGCAAAAATCTCACGCATTTTCAATTTTTCTTTGGGGTGATTGCGTGAGTCTCACGCCCAATGCGCGAGAGTTAGCATGTATGGCGGAGGCATCTTGGTCGCTATTAAATCATTGAAAGGGGTTCAGATATTTGATTCTTCTGTGGATCCTAATGAGGAGATGCTTGTGATCAATTTGTCTGTTCACGGGTTTCGTGTTTGTGTAGTAACTTACTACCGTCCTCCGAGCTCAGCTAAGATGAGTGCACTTTTTGATTTTTTTGAGGACAGCCTGGTCAGCAATTTTGTCTTACTTGGAGATTTTAACTTTCCTGAAATCCAGTGGACCCTTGACACGCCGGCCGTCTCTCCAGGGGGTCGTGGACTTGCTGAGAGCTTTTTGTCTTTTATTTTGAAAAATAACTTTTCGCAGCATGTAAACTTCCCTACCCACTCTAAAGGCAACACACTTGATCTTATTTTTACAAATTTTGATCCCTGCCCTATTTTTAAAAACGCTGATGTTGGAATGTCGGATCACACAGCACTGTGCTTTGAACTTTTTAGTTTTTTTCCACAGGTTGATCCCCCAGTTTCTCGCACTACTAGAACTCTTTTTGACTTTGGTAAGGCTCGGATGTCTGACATAAGCGAACAGACAGCCCACCTTTACAAGCATCTCCAGTTTATTGAAGCTTCGAATACGACAGATTTTTTATGGAACACATTCAAGTACACTATTTTAAACATAGCTAACTCATGCATCCCAGTACGTAAACCCAAAGGTAAAAAATTCTGGTTGTCAAGGGAAGCCAAAACAGTTTGCCGAAAAAAGAGAAGGTTTTTTCATACCTATAAAGCTTACCCTACTAGCCACAATTTAGAACAACTAAAGTCCATTGGTAATCTATCTAAACGCCTTATTAAAAGAGATTATAATAAATTTTTAGAGTCCCATATTACTGAAAGCCTTAAGAATGGCGATTCCAAACCTCTTTTCCAGCTTATATCTAAATCTTCAAAAGGGGGAAAATGTTCAAACATTATGCAATTACATAACTGTGTGAATGACAACGATATGGCCATAAGTTTTGCTAACAATTTTAAGTCCGTATTTACCGTAGACGATGGACACGTCCCACAAGTATCATTCACTCAATCTAGTGCAGAACATGTACCCCAAATGGACATTGCTGTCAGTGAAGAGGGAGTTTTGGCCCTTCTTAATAATCTTAACCATCGTAAGGGTATGGGCCCAGACAACCTTAGTCCTGCCTTGCTCAAGTTTTTGGCTGTTGACATTGCTCCCATTTTAACGTTGATTTTTAAACACTCCCTCAACACAGGGTGTGTGCCACTTGATTGGAAACATGCCAATGTAGTCCCTGTATTCAAGAAAGGTGACAAGAAGGCCCCACTTAACTATAGGCCAATATCACTCACTAGCGTATCATCTAAGGTTATAGAACATATTATTGCTCATAACATAAGAGATTATCTCGATCAGAATAACATCCTAAGTGAAACACAGCATGGTTTTAGAAAAAAGCACAGCTGTGAATCTCAACTTATACACACCATATCAGACTTGGCAAATTTTAATAATCTTAACACTCAAGTGGATGTACTTGTTTTGGATTTTAGTAAAGCGTTTGATACAGTTTCGCATGACAAATTGATCCACAAACTTAGAAGTTATGGCCTAAATGCAAACGTAGTGACTTGGATACAGCACTGGCTCCTGGACCGCACATTCTGTGTCATAGTTAACGGTAAAACATCTCCACCTACCCAGGTAACATCAGGTGTGCCCCAGGGGTCGGTGCTTGGACCCTTGCTTTTTCTTTTATATATCAATGACCTTCCAGAGTCTCTGAACTGTCCAAAGACATCCATACGTTTATTTGCGGATGATGCCATACTTTTTAGACCAATAGAATGTGCGTCCGACAGCCTTCTGCTACAGGACCAACTGTGCAGAGTGGCTGCATGGGCTGAGTCGTGGCAGTTGAGATTTAATGCTAATAAATGCACATCTACATCTGTGGAACCAGTTAGATTTTCACATATATACAACTATTGCGGTACATCTCTTATATCCTCGCAATCCTTTTTATACTTGGGTATACTTGTTTCTAGCACCCTCAATTTTAATGAACACATAAATCGCATCATACGTAAGGCTAACGGCACTCTTTTTATGCTTATGCGGACCCTTAAGAAAACATCTCCTAATGTCAAAAGGACAGCATACTATAGTGTGTGTCGTCCACTGCTAGAGTACGCTTCGGAAATCTGGAGTCCACATTTTGATTATAGTATACAAGATTTAGAATCCATTAACCGAAAAGCTTTTAGGTGGGCCAACAATTTAAGAAAATTTGATAGTATATCATCAGAAATGGTGAAAATGGGATGGCAAACACTTGCAGAGAGAAGACGCATCAAGGACGAAAGCACACTGCAAAAAATTTTAAGCCAAGACCTAATGGTCGATTTTAATAGATTTGTAATTAAGAACTCATCCTATTTTACTCGAGGCTCCAATATCAGACACACAATCAATACAAGTGCAATGAAACACTCTTTTTTTAACCGTGCGATGAAATTTTAACATCTGATTCTCTTATAACTAGACCAAGCGATCTTATACTTTTATCCTTCAGACTTAGATAAATAAGTCTATGCTTATTTGTGATCTTATTTTTATGCCTAATGCACCATTTTATTTCTACAGGCCTAGCGGCCACTTGAGATATTTTACAGAGATAGATAGATAGTATGGTTCCGCTGTGTTATCCAACAAGCACTAATGGATTATCGGGTCGTATCCGTTGTCGCTTTTGAAGTCGTTGTTACAAACAAATGTCTTAGCCAACAAATAAGAGTTACTGCAACAAATCCATGCTGGTGTATAAATACAACCAGGCGTTTTAGCAACCGTAAGAGAAATATTAAAACTCGACCAACTTATGAGATGCAATCGTTTGTCAATTAGGTTTCATCAAAAAAGGTCGTGCGCAAACATGAACCGAAATGGTAGAGGACCTACCTTCCTTATGACAAATTAGGGGTCTTATGGCTCTAAGATTTGTGCTTGATAAGTGTTGCTCAGTTATCCTAGTTTTGCTTTTCTTGAATATGTTTTGCAACAACTATATTTGATAGCGTATTCAATAGGCGATGTACAAGCTGACCTTGTCCCTGTTATAATAAGAGGACGCAGAGAAATAAAATTCACTGACATCAAGTAATAGCTCCGCCCATTTGTCAGCCTGATCTCTTTAGTTTTAGCCTAGCTCGCTATTTCGACAATCAAATATATTGGCTTCTTCGGGTTCAACAAAATATAGCAGGCTTTAGTGATATGAGGCTATGTTGGAAAGGTGGCGCGGAGTTTGGTAATAAAAGCGAGGCACATTTAGGTATTATACGCATCGCCTTCTAGCCACAGAGAACACAACCCTAAATTACATCGACCGCTGGGTTGTAGAAGTACGTACGTACTCGACGATTCTCGCATTTACCTTATTGATCAACTGTGTGACCTTTTAACTATTGGTGAGGGGCAGCGAGGAGCGAAAGAGCCCATTACTCAAGATTGATAATGTTTTATATTTGAGCTCTGTTGTTTTTTTTTAATTTTTGCTATCTAAACAGATGCACTCTTTGGCTCAACAGTCAATGTTTGATGTACTGTGTTCAACTTAATCTCACAGCTGCTGCTGATCTATAATACCAAAATTTTTGATTACCTGTTTTATAAACGTACACACATGCACATACTACTAATATATTTCTATACTTCTTTGTTCTAAGGAATGTATTACATTCTTCATTTTCCAACCCTGCTATCACTCGCACTATGATTTTTGGGACATATTATTTATGCCCAGAAGACTGAATGCACCAACTAGAAAGTTTGGTTGCTTCGTCAAACTTTAAGCATTGCATGCTTAAAATCAGTTTGTTAAATATCTGCTTTATACATTAACATTAAAAAACTCCATGGTTAAAACAATCGTTAGCAGAAGTTACATTGTATAAACACCATTTCTCTATATAAAATGCAAATATTAAAATATTCATGACCAACAAAAAAAGAACTTTATCAGATATTTTTATTGATGACTTGGCAGTTTTCGTTTACATAAATGGTCGTGCCAAATCAATGAGCTCTGTGCTAAATGTGTCAATTTATATTCCTAAAATTTAATTATTTAATGTAAATGTACGCCAAACAACAGAAAAAAAGTTATTACAAAGCACCAAGCTGCAACAATGGCACACCAAGCTCTCCTTTGTTATCAGCCTTCACAGCAATACACACTCAAAGCAGAATGCCATCACCAATCTCATGGCAGTCCCTACTGCCAACCTGTACGCAAGCCAAATAAACATCCTCCCTGCTATATGATGGCCCTGACGGCCAGACCACCTGAAAAATATTTTTTGTCAGCAGAAGGCATATCAACTCAGCAGCTCAGCTTACTTACTTTCCTCACCGTGACTTCCCTTACTGATTCACGTTCGTTTATATACCGAGACCTGTTAGATAGTCCCCTGGCTTTCCTTTGAAAAGCTAACTGTTCATTAGCCCTGGCTGTAGAAAGCCAGCACCCGCATTCTGGCTTATCACAAAAAAGCATTGAATATTCGTATAACATTCCCAGTAAACACTACTTCATACAGGTTAAACATTTATTTGCACACAATTTGTTCTTTGGATTTGACCGCTTCTAGCGTGAAAAATTTGGACTAGAAAATGTTTTTGGCCATGGATGAAATGGTGTCTACATTTTATGACTAAATATTTTAACACATGATTTGGCTACTTTTCATTCTAAGCTTTTCAATTGTGATTCATTGTCTTTCGAGAGGCATGCTTTCTAAATCCACTTGCATGTCCTACATCATTTAAAACCAGCCAAAAATGATGCTATGGTAGTTATCCCATCGTGACATGGTGTGATAACTACTAAAACAAATTTGCGAAAATAAATGCCGTTCAGGGTTGGGATCGCTGCGGTATAGCGCCGTGTATCGAACTGCACTGCTTTGAGACTACTCGCTAAAATTTTTCCTCCAAGTTTCAGGTGATTGGCTAATTTACGCCATTATTTTGCTCCTACAAACTTTGTTTATTCGCGAGGTTCACTATTCTGCTTCCGGCTCTACTGCAGCGTGGTGCAGCCTAAAATCCTGCGGCAACCCGAGAAGTCGTTATTTTTTTGAATAATAGTGTGTTGCCTATGTGTGCAATACATTTTTGCATACAACTAATTATTTGAACCGTTTTTACTAATGGGAGATAATTGAAGCGGCTATACCAATTAGCTTTCAAGTTAAAGACTAGTTACCTCTGATGAGTTTGTCATGCGTGTTTAGGAAGAAATTATGTTATACACAATTAATCCATCTCCACACTGTGATCAAGCTGTTGTCACTTTAATATACATAAACAATTAGCTAATTCGTTGTTATTATTTTGTTGCACTCTCTCAATAATCCAATTAGTTCACAGCCAAAACGTGTACAATGCCAAAAACGTGCTCGCTAGATCGTGTCCCATGCGCATGCCTCCACAGGTCAAGGTTAGCAGCACTTAGTTAGCATGACAGCCTTACGTTAAGTTACATGTATAAAACAGCATTTCACCACATTCCTCTTGATCTCAAAATCATTTAACAATATCAAAAAAGATGATAATCTGCCAGGTTTAGGGGAAGCCTTCTATCCCGAACTGGTGTCATGTCATTGTCAATATCATCTACTACTATCTCTACTACCTCGATTGTCAATATGGAACTCCATCTCAATGCCTCCAGCACCACACCGCGTCTGCACCACATCATTCTCGGAGCTACATCTCTCACCATCAGAGCATCTTACATCAGCGACATGTCGATTCACACCATTCACTATCAGAGTATGTTCACCGGCAATATTTGTGGCAAGTCCAATCTTCCATGGGGAGTCACATCTAGCATATCTGGATTTGACAAAAACCATGTCTCCCACTTTGAAAGGGCTATATTTTGCGCCCGTGTTAGTTTGTCTGCTAAGTTCCTCTCCGAGGGCACTAGAGTTACATGAACATCTAGCTGATAATCAGCAATGATCTGTGCTATGGTCCCGAGCCTTCTCTTAATGACCATTTCACTTAATCCACTAACCTTTGGACGCTGGGTGCCTTCTAGTATTGACTTCATCCACGCATGCACACTAGCAGAGTCAGTAACTACTTTGGCTCTTCTCAGCCTCCAGTGCAGCATCAAATTTATATGTTTAATCACAGCTTTTAATTCTGCAATGTAAATGTGGGACACATCATCTATCCGTAGCCATGACGCATCTTCAACTATATCCTTTTCTATCTGCAGTGCACTCCCTATAGCTATGCTACTGGCATCACACCATATCACAGCTTCTTTGTCACATCACACTCCATGTTTCCTTCACAGGATCATGATTGTCAAGTCTCTGAGCCAAGTCTTCAACTAGTGATGTAACGTAAGAGGGCAATACACCATTCCACTGAATCGCATTCGTCTGGCGTTTTATGTAACTGCAGGCCACTCGTAACCAGCCTGCTACAGGATACTGGCTGGTTAGATTGCCACAAACAGAGAACAAGCCTCTCTTGGTAGATGCATTCTTCAGGTCAGGTAACAGCCCGTCTCGCTTCCACGCTAACTTTGCTGTAGGCCCAGATACAACACGAAGACCGAGCACTCGAGTGTTTGCGAGATTCTCTGGATTTTTGGTCACCAGTCCATAACTGAGCAGGTGTTTCGGCACCCTCTCTGGAGATACCACTTCCTCGTTAACCCATATATCATCAATGTAGTGATCTGTCCCCTCCTTCACTTCTTGGTCCAAAGCAAGGACAGTACTCACTATTTTTGACATGATGTTGGGGGCAACATTCAGTCCAAAACCCATCCTAGTCATCACATATAACCTCCCCTTGTACTTTACAGCTTGAAACTTTCTTAGCTCATCTGCGATGTGAGCCTGGAGATAGGCTTTCTTCAGATCTAGAATAGAAGCCTTGCCTTTTCCCTTTCTCCAAGCTCTCAGCTTTTCCTGGCACACAGCAGTGTCTTGACCTGGAAAACTAACATGCTGGTTAAGCTCTTGATAGTCCATTACTGGTCGCACTTTCTTTGGTTTATCAGGCTGTGCCGCCGCCATCAGAGGTATTATGCCATTAATATTTCCATGCACACTACTAGCATACGCTTGCAACCAACCATCTTCTATCCATCGCTCTACTTCGTTACAGAACTCCTCACTGTTCTTTGGAAACAGAATATTCTGGACACGTATTTCTCAACTCTGGTTGTCCATCCTTCCATTTCCACTCTGCGACCCACTTTCCACCATCAAATACAGCTGTAAAATCATTGTCTTCAACTCTCAGAGCTCCATCTCTACCTGAGGTCACCATCCCAGCTGCGCAACATTGATAGCCCCAGGTCACGCTGCTGTCTTTACCAATCAACACGCCTCCCATCGTAGTGATAATATCCATCCCCAAGATAACATGAGCGCTACACACTAGCGCTGGTGCTAGCAGGCACCTATTTGTTACCTTCAGTCCATCAACAAGTAGGTCTACATCTGCCTCACCAATGCACAGTGTCTTCTTGCCATTTAGCATTGTCACAATTCGTAGTGGTCCTAATGCAACAATGTTATTATCTGCACATATATTTTTAGTAACCACTAATTTCTGATACCCCTTTCAACTAAAGCTTTTAGTGGCCTTTGATTTTCTAATATGATAGTGATAAATGGTAACACTCCGTCAGCTATTGTTGACTGGGGGAGGCATCCGGTGCCGATGTTCCCCCTTCCATGTTTTCCATCTGACCCTGTTTTGGCACAAGTTTCTGGGAGACAACTTCTTGCTATGTGGGACTGATCACCACAGATATAGCATGTTTGGAATTTACAGGGATTAGCACCCCTTTTCTGTGAACAGTCTCGGGCGAGATGAGAACCTCTGCATATATAACAACTTAATTTTGGTTTGTGTCCATATTGGATGTAGCCCGCAGCACAGACTTGACTACCTGACCTACTGGACAACATCAGTCTGGCGCATGCGACCAAATCAGTCAACTCCAGGGTTTCTACCGAAGCTATCGATTTCAGTTGAACAGATATGTCCAATGGAAGGCCAGTCATAAATGCACATTTCAGCAAGGGGTCTGCATCTGTCTGTCCAATTAGATTAACCAGCTTTCTCAAATCAGATAAATATACGTCTACGGTCTCACCATCTTGTAGGAAACGTCTCTGAAGCTGGTCGTAAGCAGCATAGCAGTTGACACCAAACGTCTGGAGCATCGCAGGCTTCAGCTTTGCATAATCATTTTTAGTTTCATCTCCCAGCTGCTTATAAACAGCAAATGCTATACCATTTAGAAACAAAGGCAAGAATGCTGTTAAATCGTCGATTTTCTGTATCTGCTACCAGTTCAACTTTCTCTAGCCAGTCAGAAAATCTCCACTCATTTGGGAATCCTCATATCTTGAAATTACATCCGATAACTTCATAGTCGCCATGTTTATTGCCGAAGTAGCTTGTGGTTTAACTGTTGTCACTTTAATATAAATAAACAATCAGCTAATTCGTCGTTATTATTTTATTGCACTTTCTCAATAATCCAATTAGTCCACAGCCAAAATGTGTACAATGCCAAAAACGTGCTCGCTAGATCGTGTCCCAAGCACATGTCTCCACAGGTCAAGGTTAGCAGCACTTAGTTAGCATGACAGCCTTATGTAACGTTACATGTATAAAACAACACTTCACCTCACACACTTACATCAGTGTTGAATTTGCGTTGTCATGTTATTTTATTTTGACCTTTTTTAGTTTATGCGCTTTTGCTTAGCTCAAGTCAATTGAATTAATCGCATGCGCCCCTAAATGGGGCATTAGAGCGATACGTATCTTTATTTAAAACATGAAAAGATAACTCTTAGTTTGTATTATATATTGAGCTTTTGAATTTAATAACAGGTTGGTGGTAAAAAGTGTTGGGAAAGGATAAATAAGAAAGTAGGAAAAATATGAGTTAATTGTTAAAGGTTGACTTGCAACAAAATTCACATTACAGCTATTTAGCACCAAAAGATTCACCATGTCTTAATCTGCTGATGTAGGTGCAAAATATGTGTTAATGTGATTACAAACTCTCAAAAGCTCAAAAACTAACAATTCATCATAGCGATCACGAAAACGCACGCCGTAGATAGGAATCCCTTTCCAAAACGGCTCAAATGAGACATAGTTGAACACAATGGCTTCTGTTTACACTTTCATGCAACCTCATTCGTCAAAACATTTTCACAAATACTGCACACATCCAATAAAACCATGTCTATTGTCTTTACGCGTCTGTTTCATCATTGTTGTAATGCTGTCACTTTGAGCAATGATATCTCAAAACCTACCGTAAAAATTCGTTTAATTTTTCAACCTTAGCTTGAAAGATAGCATATCATCCTCTGATAAACATGAGTCTGTTGGTCACCTGTGATAGTCGAAAAACGCTGCAGAAATTATTCGCTCTGTTTAGCAGGAAGTATGGGTCACATGATCAGATTACGATTAGACCAAGCCGCATCAAAACTGTAGTGGCGAGCATCCATATTTGACACAGGCTTTTTGGTAAACCCCGAAGTGTTTGTCATAAACTAGTGCTATGAGACATTTTATATTGAGCCTTTGATTGGCCTTTCAATTCACGTGATAACATCACATGTCAAAACAATAACCAAGATGTTTGAGAACATCATCAAAATAAAGAGATTCTACACTACGGTGTTTTCGTGATGGCTGCGATTAACTGTTCGTTTTTTAGCTTTTAAGAGCTTGTTATCACATTTCCACATATTTTGCATCTACAACACAGCAGAGTAAGACATGATGAATCTTTTGATACCAAATAACTGTAATGTAAATTTTGTTGCAAGTAAACCTTTAAGGGTCCTCACAAAAAAAGAATATTTTTTTATGTTTGTGTTAATGGTACCTTTGGTACATTGTGGCGTGTATAGTGTAGGTGGGCATTAGAGTAAAAATCTACAGGGACTGCAATTTCTTCAGTAATGATATTATGTTTTAGGTTTTGGTCAGACCCTCTTCAACGCTCTGCAAGAGTGGTCCATGACCACTCAGACATGAGATCAGAAATCATGTCGTTTTTATTAAGGTTAAACACGCACCTAAAAGCTTTCCTATTCACTGATTCAAGAGAGTTAATTTGTTTCGATAAAAATGGGGACCAGACAGTTGAGGCATGCTCAAGGACTGGGTTGCAGATGGTTCTAAAAGAAAGGGTTTTTGTTTTGGGTGAGCAACTTCTTAGGGACCTCATCAGCGTGTATAGAGTAGATAAAGACTTAATTATGGTCTTTTCTATGTGGAGGTTTAAGTTGAGTTTGTTGTCAATGATAACTCCAAGGTATTTAAAGTAAGTGACAAATGTTAGCTGTTGGCCTTCTATTAAGTATTTGTGAAAAAAGGGGCTTTCCTGGCACCTTACAAAATAAGTTGTCTCACATTTAGTGATGCTAAATTCCATTTGCCATTTATCAGCCCAGACTATGAGAGAATCAAGGTCTGATTGGAGGTTTGCACAGTCATTAGTTGACTAGTTAGTTGCACAGTCAATAGTTTTCTAGCTTTCAGGGAGGTGTTGCAAGTGTGTTGCGGACATTCAGCAGTCATAGTAAAGTCAACTAGAAGTTACATTATCTTGATGCCATTTGGTCCAGGTGATTTGCCATTGGCAATGTTCTGGTGAGCGACACTGGACTCTCAGTGGACACCTGAATATCACCACCATCACGTTCAGCCATTGTTTTCTTGGGTGCATTGTTGTTCTACGTAGAACTGACCCTGAGAAAAGTTGTTAAGGGCTTCGACGCATCTTATTAGATCATCCGTGGTGACATCGGTTTCGGGATCCGCTAGTTTCGGAGTAAATTAGTTTTGTTTATCTTTCTGTTGGTGGTGTCGGAAGGTTTTGGAATCTCCTTTTTCTATAGGCTAGCAGACCTTATCAATCGCATAGTCTCTCTTCTTTTAAAGAAGGTTTTAGTAGTATCTCCTTTTAGACTTGTATTTCTTCAGGAAAAACTTGTCTCCAGTTTTGTGGTATTTGCATTAGGTCCTCCGGTGTTTCTAATCGGCTTTCTAGCAGTCTTATGGGGCCATTAAACATTCATTGAATGTGATCCTCCCACACATCAAGAAGTCTCGTCATGAAGAGTGTGCATACGTCATCTGGATCCCTCATGTTTTGTTGTTAATCACATGCTGCTTGAAGATCGTCTCTAAACTCGTTCATTTTTTTCCTTATATTGTCTCACAACCTTTGGTTTCAGTGCCACAGAGGCTTGTTTTATGCAGTTTAGTTTTGTAGTGACAATATGATGGTTGCTTAGTCCAGGAGAGATCACACCAATGTTTGCAATTAGTACAATATCGTTTGTGCAGATAATTTTGAGCATGGTCCCTTGTATATGCGCTGTTTGCATGATGAATTGTTGCATCCAGTTTTCTTGTAAGATGCCCGGAAGTTTTATTGGATGTGTATGTATCTTGCCCCTGATTTGGGCTGATTAGCCTTCCACCCCATTTCAGAGAGGTTGAAGTCACCAACAAGTAGGATGGAGTGGGCAATGTATCTGTTTAAAATTTGCTTGATTATGCTACTCAGTATAGACATATTTTGCATCCAAATGAATGGTTAGTAGTAACAGCATGCTATAATATTGTGATCCAATTTGATAGCTATCATTTCTTCACTTTTGGTATCCAAGTTAATCTGAGTAAGTTGCAGAGAGCTGTTAGCTGCTATCAGTTTAGTTAAGGTTGCCCATTTCACCTTACGCAAAAATTATTTGAGGATCTTTGAAACCCACAAATATTTGTGACCTGTCGTTTAAAAATGACTGTAATATATAACTGAATTTTATGAAACACTATTTAGTTGTTATTTATAAAATCAAAGTTGCAAATGTGATTCCGGGCTGTTTTTCTTACTGCGTTTATAGATTCGTCACACATTTAAAAATTATCCAATCATATTCAGCTAATTAGAGATAAACAGTGACATGCTTGGATGTAATCAACTCTTCAAATAGTTAGACCCTAAAACGACTTGTAAGGTCGGTTAGGTCCCAAGACCTAAATGCCACATTTGAAAACCAGGGTTGTTACGATTTAAATCAACCGATTTAAATCAAGCGATTTTTATCTGATTTAAATCGCCAAAAAAAATCTTGTTTATTTTTATTTTTTATTCTATAACGCGGTAAATAAGTTTGAAATAAACCTTGCTATGTATCTTGAGCTCACTGAAGGCTCTTTTGCAGACCATTCTAGCAATCTAGCTTATTGTGTGCAGCAATAAAGTGGGTAGGGAAGGGTTAGAAGCCTACTAATGTCTATAGCTTATAACGATGAGGTTATAAACAGCCAGAACTGGGCCATTTCAAGCTTACCAGTTTGAGAAAGGAGTTGTCGAAGCAGTCGACACAGTAACTTGGTGGAAGTCGGCTATCGGTTTAGATCAGGAACACAAAGCGGCAGTTCTGAGAATGGTTGGTGCCATATGCAGTAGTGCGAATGTGGAAAATTGTTTTTCATCATTTGGCTTGGTACATAGCAAACTCAGAAATAGGCTTGGAACTGAGAAGGCCGGAAAACTAGTGTTTTTGTTCAAAACTTTAAATTCTTAAGACTTTATGCATTCTAGATAAATTGCTATTGAACTAAGGAGTTAGGTCTATGTATTTTGGTTTCTGACTTTGGAATGTCAATGTTAAAGATGTAGTTGCGTCAAATTTAAGTTGATCTTAAAAGAAAGCATTTTTTTTTCTCTATCAGTTGATATGTTGTTTGTTGTGTTACGCGATCGCATTGCCAAGATATTTGAAGATTAAAACCGAAAAAATCTGATCGCCGTAAAAACGCTCAGGCCACCAAAACGTGCCCAGACTTGCCCAAAATGATGTCACGCGTTTGGCAACCTGTCTCTATCTCTCGTATTCACATCGGGTATTTGCGATAAAAGTCTAGTCTTACGCGGCTCTATTGGCATATATCTTATTTTGTATTTGCTCATGTTGGCTAGAATAAAATTTTAAATCCTGCCACAGATGCATTATTATGAATGTTTAAAAGGCCTCAAATAATGAAAATTGAAAATTTCTTCTACTCACTTTCTCCGAATGTTGTGTAAACATTTGGGTACCGACTACCAATTCTACCGGTCTACGGTAATTCTGTCAAGTCACTTTATGTAGAACGCGGTCTTTGTATCAGCACAGTTCTGCAGCTACCCATATAAACGATATACAGCCTCCCGTAAGCCCCGCCCACATTATGTCGCCTATTACCTATTGCCTACGTACTAGTTTCTTACTAGTATTCTTACCGAATACTAAATAAGTGAAATAAGCAGGCCACCTCTTTGAAAAGAATATAGACAGGGATAGAGTTTTAAGGATGAGAAGTCTGCTGCAAACTGGATTTGAACTCACATTCTCCAGTTCTGCGGACACCCATATACCATATCCGATTCACTACAATATTCTGCAAATCATGTTTTGCATTATCTTCAACAATATTATCTTATTATATAATTTTTACAAGCAAAAATATTTTCATCTCGGCATAAAGCTTTTATTAAAAATATTCATCAAGTCGTGGCCACTCACATAGTATTAGCTGATACAATAAGACAAATTCATTTACTGCAACAAACTCAAACAAAACATCATCCAGCACGCATTCAAGTCTCGCTTTCTCCTTTATGGCAGTTTCCACACTGACAAAGCTTCTTCGGCTGGTGGGACGACATAAACATTCTGTAATCAGTAAAACAAGTAAATGTAAACAAAGTAGATGCAATAAATATGTCATTCATAGATATGTCATTCTAAAGCGTATCTATTGACAGCTTCCAAATTGGGAGTTAAATAGATTGCGAATGTAATTTTAAAAACGAATAAACATTTAATAAAGGCACAAGTACGCCAAGCCAACGATTCGAAGCTTTGGTTCTGGAAATTAAAGATTTGCAATGATCAATCGATTTTACCCACTTCCTACGAGTGAAAATAATTTGTAATCATGACTCTAATTTACCAAAGAAAATTCGAAAAAAATATTATAGCTAGGTAAAACGGCAGATAAGCTATGAAACGATGATTGGAGATAGCAAAGAATTATCATTTTATTAATTAGTATATGTATTTATGACTATAAAAAATATTACATTTACTAAAGTATAGAAGACTCTAAGTTAATTTACCTCCATTCTGTCTTTTTCTGCAGCAAAACGCTGCTGACGCCTGTCAGCTTTGGCCATAGGCTGTCTACTCTAATCTTTTACTAAAAGTTGCTCAGAGAACTCTGAGTAGCGGTCGCTCGAACTTGAAGCCATTTTAAAACTATGTATAACTTAGTAATTGTTGAAACGCGTTGAATCAGTAACGATGAGAATGAATTCTCTAACGATGAGAATCTTCGAGATCACAGACAACGCGTTTTACGAGTGATAACATTTATTACGGCCTATATAAAAATTTCGCACGCATGATTGGCTAACGAATCGACCTCATATTTATTGCTCGTGGTTTTGTTTCAGATACCTTGCTTGTGACGTCACGAAATAGGCACCTGCTGGAACGTGAGCTTTTTAAAAGAGGGCCTCATTCAAACGCATATATCTCTGGACAGGGTTGGTCTACAAAGACAAAAATGGCATCAAATTGTAGCTGATGTTTTAGCCTTTTATGGGTCCTAATTTCATTTTTGACGCAACTACATCTTTAACATGTAATAACGCTTTCGGTTGTATGATCTGTTCTCTGTGATTCTTCATCTTCGTTTCTGGGTTTTAATGTCCAACGCATAAATTATGCTGTCCTTTTTGTCGTGTATTAACTGTGTAAATGTTTTTTTCATTTCCTAATTGTTGTAATAAAACTACATAATACCCCTGCAGATCATAAATTCCAAATTGATAGCAATAACTTGCAATTTAGAACACAAAACGTCTTTCTGAAACAAAAAAAATCAAAATAATCAAAAAAATCAATTTAAATAATAAAAATCGACTTTTTGATTTTTTTTAAAATCATTGATTTTTAACAACCCTGTTGAAAACACAATTAGATGATGTACCCTGTTTTGTCAGTCAAATTACTATCACCATTTTATAGAATTCTCGTATGCTCATAGAGTTAATTCGTGTAGTACGCTTTTTAATCTGCCAACAAAGAACATCTTTCTGTTCAAATTTATTACATCTCGGAATAAGCATGTCCTTTGCAAATAGGAGCCGTGAAAAATCACAACTTACCTAGTTTTGATGCAGCAAATTGTTCATACAAACCATTCAAGCGCTGTCTGTGGCTATCTGAACAACTCTTTAACAGCTTTTATCACAGAATGATTTAATTAAACACCCAAGTGGCCAGTCTGGTAGCTAATGCCAAGGTTATTTTCTGTAAACTTTTTTGCAGTTTTGAACCGCTACAGAATTGCTAGAAAAAAACGGAGAATATTTTTAAACTTAGGCTATAACAGCCAACCGTAAAATAATCGGTTGACACAAACATAGCATACATAAATTTGTGTCAATACTCATGAATCTGCAGATAAATAGCAACTGGCTGAGCTTACTTGTGCCTTTTATGTTTACTAGATGTTTAGCAGTTTACTGTAAGAGGAGACCACTTTTCAATTAGTTGCCTTTTTGAATATTATCGGGTCAAATCCACTCTACTATCTCAGTCCAGCAATTACAAGTTGTTTTACTAAATTCTGAGATATTTTGCTGAATTGATGAATGCCAAATTGTCCTTGATTGAAATTGAATGTGAAATGAAATATTGAAATTGAAATGAATATGCTTGTTTTTTACAGATCAATTGTAATATTGAAGCTTAAGCTTTCAACAAATGGTTATTTCCTGAATAGGCCCTCCGGCATCTTTGTGGTCTTTTTTCAAATCAAAATCAAGGGAAAGCCCCTTATTTATTTAGGTTTATGTGATTTTTATGGTGGCCATGCAATAGAGATACTAAAATATGACGACAAGCATGGCATAACAAAATAGTTAGTCAGCCGATAATAACCATGTATCAATAGAAATGCCAATTGACTACATAATTTATATACATATAGCATAGTTGAGCTAACAAAACTGTTCTCAAATACTACAATTTATCTCTTATTAATTCATTATTCCTGACACAAATTTATATTCCAAGAGGATGTTTCTAATGCTTAGATCTCCCTGCTTTTCATCTTGTACAACTCTTGTTACCGTTGTAGAGCGGAGAACACAATTCTAGAGCATTTCAAAAGCTCATTAGAATACTCTATCATGTTATATAGCTTGTGGTTATTGTTTACAGTCAATTGGTATCCATCATATATGTTAAAGTTATAAATGACTGCATGAGGCTCCTCCTACAAAAAAGTTCGCATTGAATGTTAGATTGTCTGTCTTTGTCGATACATATGCATGTATACATATAGTGTGTGCAATTCTTTTTCTATGTCTTCAGGGGACTGGTAAAGTTCGTAGATATTTTTCGAGTCATGGCCAAACATGCGTGTAAATTATAGCCAGTTACAAAAAACTCGCTTCAAATGATCTGGAATCTGGGGATTTCTCGTAAGACTGCTTAACATGTACAGATTTTGTTCACTTCAACATGACCTCTAAATATAACAAACCTGGTAAAAAAATGAAAGTGGAAGCCTAGCATCTTAAGGGAAAATAGGAATAAAAACCATGATAAATACTTTTATAGATTGCAAATCGTTAAATATTACTCAAAAGTGTGATAAGTGATAAAAATTGTTACAAGGCTGCCTGTGACTTACTAAGAATGTTTTTGTGAGCGGTAGCTAGTGCGATTTCAAAAGCTAAACTGTCAAGCATTTGTGTGCACTTAATGGATCGTGCTACTTCAGGAGTCATTGCAGCATAATTTTGGACTGCAATAGCGAGTGATGTTGTTACTTATTTCATCATTTAAGACGAAATAAACTAGTGCTACACAAAGGTGCAACTCGCTTATCTAATTCTTTGGCTTCATGATATACAAAATATCTTGGTTTGGTCATAGTTGCGCTTTAACAGGGCCTTTTTGTTGTGCTTAAAATTATGTTTTTAAAAGATTAATGTTTCTATTTTCAGATAATCTTTTATTTGGCTGATTCCCATTTTATATATCTATCCTAGTTAGCAGAAATTAAAGACATATTTTGTAACAAATTTTTGCCCTGAACAGTGATTGGAGAAGAGACAGCTAACAGTTGTGCCTTATTCCTCATGTAAGGGTATCTTATGCGATTATTTCTTGTCAATGTATTTTTTCTGTAACACGACGTTATTTTAACTTCTAGTTGCCGCCAATTTACGTTTGCCTACTTCGGATTAAGACATGGCTGAGTCACGTCCAGACGTTGCATGCTTGGCTAAGGAGATACGAGCTGTATTGGACTCAACCCCAGATGGACTTAATGTCCAACAGATTGAAAGTGACTATAGGTTGGCTTATGGTCTTATCATTTAGTGATAGATATGCCGTGGTAGCTTGTATTTCACGAGTGTTCATTTCATTTGTCTTTTAATGCTTGTCAATACTGCTATGGAAAGTCAGTTTTGGTGAAGGCTAAGCAAATGCAATGTTTGTTACAGGATCAGCCTAGATCTAGTCGTTAATGGTATCACGCATCCATTTTGCAATGCATGCTGTTTCATGCAGGTCACTGGTCGGCAAGTCATTAAAAGATCAGGTGAAGAGATTGGGCTATCGCGATGTCGATTCTTTTCTCCTTTCTTTAGCACAGGAGCGAGCCATAGAGATGGAAAATACGGTGTTTGGTCATAGGTTTAGGGCTGGGGTAGGTTTTGTTGCATAAATTTGGTGCTCGCATGTGAGCCATGTCATTTTGACTATACTATATCCTTCTCATAAGTTTTATTGTCATATCTACATTCACATAATCTGTTTTACTGCAATAAATTTGGAAACGATCAGTTTAAATTGGTTTTTCATGTCAGAGTGCTGTCAACAAGTATTAGGATGTTAATTTTGCCCGCTATTCATCAGTGGTCGTGACTTATTTTAACAGTCCGAAAAATCCACAGCTCACATTCGAAAACTTGTAAAGAATCAAGTATCTAAAGGGAAGAGATGTGGGAAGTCACGGCACACTATGAATACTACTCCATCGGTCAGTCTCTTTCTAGTTTTTCTGCCTAAACATTATCTAATACTGACAAGAGAAACTACTATATTATATTAGTTATAAATGATCGATATTAGTTATTTATATATATTTAGTATAAATATAGTTTTGTATGCATTATGTGTGATTTAGTTGCATCAGATATGTAAGTCTCATCATGTTGGCATACAGTATTTCGCATCAAAGGATTTGCCTCAAAACGCTTCTTCGCTTCTAAGTGTATATGGTAAAACATTTCCTTTTTACCCAAGTATACTAATATTTGTGAGCTGGGACTACTTTGCTGTTTCTGGTAAAATGCCTTTCTATCAAAGGTAGCCAATTTATACTTATCTTCGATGTTGTTGATATTGATATCACTACTCTAGATAAGGACAAAGGATGGTGATAAAATCTCTGATCAAACAAAGATAATTCTAAAGATTAAAAATGCCATTATTAATTAGCCATTTTGTGTTACCAGCTCGACCGAAACAATATATACCATTTAGGTCATTGCTCTTTTTAGTACAAATACCATCACGTGTGCCCTCGGATTCGCCATGTTGTTTTATCTTTGTTTGTGTACTTTTGCTTATCATTACGGATTCTTTATATAGCCAGCTAAAAAGAAACAGCTTCCTGCTGCTACTGTGTCCAATATTACAAATATGCTGCGGAAAAGAAAAGACAGCTTTCCATTGTGCAGTTTTATCAGGATGTACCATGAGGAATATGGCGCAAACTTCAATTTCCGATCATGCGGATTCTCTTGTCTAAAGGAGGCCATTAGGTACTTGTTAAACATGCTGATTATAGTCCTGTTGTTTCATCGGAGTTACATCAACTGTCTCCCTAAAACTCTATAACCACTTTAAGCCTTGTCTTAAAACTTGCTTTCCGTATTCTCACCTTCTGATACAGCAGGCTAAGGAGAAAATTATGGTAGTTCTTTGAATGCGTTATTGATTCTTGGTCATCCAATGATTATTGAGCTTATATTAGTATGGTTTCTCCACAGCTCACATTTATTGTATATCAATGATCTTCAGTCATTGTCCTTTGATCTTAAAACAAATTCTGCTTAAAGTAAAGAATTTATTTGCGTTGTAAGTACATTTACTGTCTAGTGTTTCTACATGTAGTTTACTTTTACTGTACCTGTATGTGCATGCTGTTTGTCTGAATAACTGGGTTGGTTTGTTTGTAGCTCTAGTGTATGTTGTCACACTAGTTCTGTGTACAGGTGAACAAGTAGGCGTTACTGAGTGTCTGCTTTCTTGTAGTTCAATTGATGGCATGGTAATGACAATGAAGGGAAATGCAGTTATGATATCATTTCCTTCTGCTGGTGAGTTCTTTACATAGCTTATATAGTATCGCTTATATAGTATCGCTTATATAGTATCGCTTACATAGTATCGCTCGCATAGTATCGCTCATATAGTATCGCTTATATAGTATCGCTTACATAGTATCGCTTATATAGTATCGCTTATATAATATCGCTTATATAGTATCGCTTATATAGTATCGCTTACATAGTATCGCTTACATAGTATCGCTCATATAGTATCGCTTATATAGTATCGCTTACATAGTATCGCTTACATAGTATCGCTTACATAGTATCGCTTACATAGTATCGCTCATATAGTATCGCTTATATAGTATCGCTTATATAGTATCGCTTACATAGTATCGCTTACATAGTATCGCTCATATAGTATCGCTTATATAGTATCGCTTACATAGTATCGCTTACATAGTATCGCTCATATAGTATCGCTTATATAGTATCGCTTATATAGTATCGCTTACATAGTATCGCTTACATAGTATCGCTTACATAGTATCGCTTACATAGTATCGCTTACATAGTATCGCTCATATAGTATCGCTTATATAGTATCGCTTACATAGTATCGCTTACATAGTATCGCTTACATAGTATCGCTCATATAGTATCGCTTATATAGTATCGCTTACATAGTATCGCTTATATAGCATCGCTTATATAGTATCGCTTATATAATATCGCTTATATAATATCGCTTATATAGTATTTCCTAATTTTGCTCTTAGTGATTACATGACTGGTGATCTGTTTCTACATCTATCTTACATCTGTGTTTATTAAGTTTCCAAGCTGCTGTAACCATTATCTGTTGTATCACCAATGTTATCTACTCATAGTATCTATATTCATCTACTGACTTGTATTCCTGCCTTGTATTCTTATACGTATTTTATATGTATTCTTCTTGTATTATGTACTTGTATTCTTGTATGCATTTTCTGTCTCCTGCATATTCCATGTAAACAACATAGATTAATTTTCTCATGTTACATATGCTATTGTCTTTTAGGTCTATTCCAGTTCATGCATGTTACCCATCGTCAAACAAGTCGTTACCATCGTTAAATAAATCAATGTATAGTCATCAGTCTTCCATATTCAACTTCTCTTGTAGATTCGTCGATGTCCTCTCCACCTTCCGAATCAACCAGACAAACGTTGTGCCGAGCAGTAACAAAGGCTGGTCACGCTTTTCTTATTAGTTTTATGTCTGATTTCAGCCTTCCATTGCGGTTTTTGCGTATTATATACATGTATACAAACAAAAATTATCAGTGGAATTTTATCATTTACAAAGTAATCCGAGTTGCTTGTTGCACTCAAATAAAATTCCAAATCTCATACAGTGGGAAAATAATGGAGAACTTGCGGTCTCAAAACTGATTACCTTTCTGTTTTCATATCTTTCTCACTCTACCATAGTATGAAGTTTTTACATTCTCATCATAGGAAAATAATTAAATTTAAAACAGTTTATTTATAAAGGCTGCCACCTACATGGCACAAATGGCCAATATGTTGAATGACTGATGGTAGTGCTTATTTCATGCATGCTGGCTTGCATGCATGGTATTGCGTAATTGTGTAAGCATAATAATCATACGAAATTCAACTGCATTGTAGGTCCTTGGGGATCAAGAGGTGCCCCTTTATAAATTCAGTGAGCTATATCGTGCAAGGATTGGCAGAGAGTTTGATCCAAGGCATTACGGATACAGTTCAACTTTGAACCTAATGAATGACCTTGTGGAGACTGTGAACTTGCGTCGAGAAAATGACACTGGCGACTGGTTTCTCAGCCATGTTAATTACTCTTCTGGTGCAGGTACTTGTCTAACACAACTTCGTACGCTCTGTTATGAGAGTCATAACTCTCATAACAGAGCATACTTTTGCTCTATTATGAGAGCTCTAATGCTCATAGTAGAGCAAAACTTTAGTAGACTTTATCAGAAAGTATTGATACATTTTTATCATTTGCGATTGTTTCCTTATGTTTGACGTGATTTGACTGCCGGGATGTTTATAGATTAAAATCAACAAAACTTGGTTAAAACGTTCAGAAGAGAAGTATGTAGTAGAATGATGCTACTGGTTGCTACTGCTACTGCTTTAGTTAATATCGACTATTGCGTTCAAGTTTTAGTGTTACGGGTTTCTATTCTGTCAGTCACTTTGCATCTATTTACCTCAGAATCGTACTTTCACTTGATCTAAGGTTTTTACCACAATCAAGTTTTGTCTATTTTAATCTTAAAACATCCTGGCAGTCTGATCAAAAACATCGAAAACGATCGCAAATAATAGAAAAATATCGACACTCTGATAAAATCTACTAAGTTTTTGCGTAGGTTCATCTTTAAGTTGTTCGTATTGTTTGAATCAGCACTGAATACTGGCCATGTGGGTTTAACACTTTAAACCCTCATGGCCAGTATTCTGGCATTGCGAGAGTGTGTCACTAACCCTAACGGCCGAAATAACGGCATTCATATGGCTCTGTTTACAAATGCTGTTTCTAAAGAACAGTGTAAACCAATCAAATTCATTCTTGCACAGGGCATTAGACCAGAAATTTCGCTTCCGTTTTTAGCCGTTTTCAAATATCTTTATCTACTTCCTTCATAAAAAAATAAATGTGACTCGTTTGTTGTTTAGTCATGGATGGTTGTAATGCAAATGAATAATTATACGATACTAACAATAATTTTTCCGTTTATCTTGAGCCATAAAACTATGATAAGCGTGTGTTCGATGGATATGATGCTACTGTAAATATTTTGCAAGTTTTTAAAATCGTACTAATTTTTATGGTTTTAGCCCGGATAGTTGTGAAACACTTTTTTTCTGTTTGGTGACATGTGCCATTGGTTGCCGGACATTTTTACTAGTGCTTTACCAAATATTGTTATATTACGAGCACATCTAGATATATTTAATAAAAGTTTTAAATCTTTAGATCGTTGAACGAATTGCCCCGGGTTACTGAAGCACATTGACAAGGATAGCCAGGGTTTAAAAGGTTAATAGCGTGATTCTTAGGACTTTGGTATGTATTCTATCAATCTGATGATATTCTTTTAACCAGGTTCTGTTCAGCAACCATCTAATGAACCAACAAAAAAGAAGCGTATTCCACATGAAATGGTTAAGAAGATTTGCAGTGTTGTGGAAGAAACACCGTGCGGTATATACCTCGGCAATTTTCGTGAAATCTTCAAGGTATGCTATTCACACTTATTACTGTTATATTGAAGTTGTTGATATTGGTTCAAATAGCGAACCGTCCAGTTGTTGAAATGTAAGCTCACATATACCGTACTTTCCGTAACAAAAACTGGAATGTAGCAGAAGTATAGAAGTATAGATTTTACAGCAGCGATATAAGTGTATGGAAACATTGTAACACTTTTTATCTGACGGATTTCTTTAAGTACATGATTTAGAGATTAAGAATTTGTGACTTCATAGATCATATTTTAAAATTAACCCGAGCACTTTTAATAGTGAAATTTCTCATTTGAATTCATCACTAAGAAAATTGGTAAGAATTCATTTCGACAACTTATGGATATTCTTTATGTGTTGTTTTTTTTATTTGTCAAAAAACCAGAACAAATGTCAAGGTTGTAAAGAAATAGAAATGGTAGAAGTGGTTGTATATATGGTTGAAGTGTGTATTCATTCAGTTAGAAACTGATGAGTTGGCAATGTACAAGCATCTTTCTATCATCAACACTGAGGATGGCTTTATTCACTTGTTAGTATAGTTCTAGTATTAACACGAGTGTATCATAACAACCCCATTCGTCTGTACAAACTCCAACGTCCTGTCTCGTTCCTTCAGCTTTTTATCAATTGACCAAAAAACAGTGTATACATGACAAAATGCTAACGAGTGCAAGACATAAATTGCTACAACATTCCTGGTGTTTTCGTGTCTCAACGGTCTTTAACCTAAATTCCTGATCTGTAATACAGAAGTAGATCTTTAATAAGAACTGTGGTTATATTTTGCTGATGTCACTATTCTAGAAAGCTACGGCTGTTATTAATGTACATGAATCTGTTAATTTGGAACAGATGTGAGATTAATCATCAAATACCTTTGCTATTAAATTTTTCTGTTGTACTAAAATTGCTTAAAGAAATTGTACCTGCACAGGATTTGATTATGCCATGTATGTTTGTACTTGCAGCTAGACACAGGAATAGATTTGTCTCCTCCTACATATGGATTTTCTTCCATACAATCACTACTGTCTGAGGTGCTCAGTGCTAAGTTTGAGATTATCTCAGCCAAATTTGGTCCACTAATCAGAGTGAAACCAAGTGCAGAAGTCACGGAGCATGCTCAGCCTGTTCACGTAAGCCCAGACATTATTTTAAAGGAACTACTTGAAGCTTTCCGCTGACTTTAACCTTTGTTTTAACAAGGTCTGACCTAGAGTATATAAATAATCTTCTGCCTGATTTCCTTGTCGTACCGATGGCATGTATATATGCAACGACCTTTTAAGGGCCTGTATATGGGTATGTATTTATGGCATATCCTGTGAATTTTTTATTAAATTTTAGAATATTTTTTCAAATGTACGATTATGAGGACAAAAGATGAAGTGTTCCAATACATTCACTTGCAAGTTTCTAGGCCAGCTTCGTGTGTATTGCTATTTTAAACGCTTCCTTGTTTTTAATTTTAATGTTTTGCGCGGAGTTTAACAGAGCAATGTTTATTGCTGCGTAAGTGTTCTAAAGATAAAATCTTATGTGTGTACGGTGTACGGTGTATCTTAGGTGTACGGTGGAGGATTAGTGGGTGTACAGTGGAGGATTAGTGGGTGGACAGTGGGGGATTTAATTTTTTTGCAATGTTCTATCGGCGAAAACATTTACATGTCAGTAAATGTTCAAAGTGAGTTTTCTATGAAATAAAGCATCCAGTTTTACAAATTGCTTGAGATATGTTGCATTTATGACTGAATTGAACAAAAAGATTTTAGCTGTATGCTGATAGCAGAGACTGTCTGACTTTACTTTTAAAAGTTATTTCTTCAAATTATAAAACTATTTTCTTTATTAAATATAATATAATTCTAATTTACCTTAAAAAAAATGTCTTTTTACATAATTTACCTCATAAAATGTATAGCAAGAGAGCAGGTAATATATAAAGCACAGTAAATTTCTCTTATGCACTCTATTAATAGATATGGCAAGGCTGGGTTACGTATGTATTGTTGTATCTGTAGCAGCTCGTACCATAGCTTCGTTTCTTCTGATTTTTATCTAGAATGAAAAGTGTAGAAATAGCTTGGGCTAAGCACTGTCTTCGTTGTACCTTCTGAGGCATTACGTAATTTTGGTCACTCACGAGTGACTTAACATGCTGCTGAATTGAGTGGTCCCTTATGTGGAAGCGGTAAATAGACTCATTCTTAAAGGATTGACAAACAAATTAATAAAATATTGGTCTGAATTACTAGTAGTGCTTCCTTTACGAGTGTAGGCAGCTTGCTCTTTCTGGTGAGCGTGAGAGCTCATGAGCATTCCAGTTTTAGACAAGTTTGTTAAATTTGATGTACCGTGAAACCTCTAATTGAACGCCATGGCGCTCTATTTTTCAACCCTTCTTTCAGGGTGTCAGTCAAATGGAGGTGGCATTCATATAGAAATGGCGTTCAGTTAGAGGTGGCGTTCAATTAGAGGTTTTACGGTATATTGGGTAAATGTTTCCTATCTGTACTTTAATTGATAGTGCCTAAACATCTCCAAGTCTAGCAGGCTAGCGGCATCGTTTTGCTACGTCTATACTTGCAGCTAAGAAGCTTATCCACAGAAATTCAAGATGCAGTTGGCCCCGGAGTGTGTTACAATGTGCCATCAACTGTCCCACCACTTGACCGGTACATAACTCTCATGGTCAGTCAGATCTATGATCCATCCAACTTCTTCGTCCAGCTCCTTCCTGATGCTTATGCTGGTAGCAGGCTAGAGGAACTTATGGACCAGCTCGAGTAGGTTTTGTGTTTTCATCATAAGAGAGTTCAGTCTGCTGGTAGTTTGGCTTTAAGTTAGTTCACACTATATCGCCATATGTTGGTGTTAATCATGCTATACTTCAGTGATCATCTGTAACAATGTTCACACTATTGCAAACCCATCACTTACATAAGTGAAATGTCTGTGGTATAGCATTCTCATTATACAATGTGGTTTCGCGGAAATGATGAAATACAAGTCCAGCAGCAACTGTCATGAAAGAAAATATAGATAGTAGAATCTGGGACAGCCAATCACTTTTGCCGAAGTGGTACTCATTGCACAGGCTGTCGTGGATGCTCGGTGAACTATTGAAAAAGTGACAGCATTAAACCTTTCCGAAGTATCCGCGTTGCCTCGACGATGCCATCGGTTTACGGCGCACATAATCAAAGAATACTCACTGAGAGGACAACTCCAACATATGGCGAAATAGGGTGCACCAGCCTTTAATTTCATTTCCAATATAATCTAGTTTATCTAAACAGTTTCAAAGTTTGCTGTGTAGACACCTGACAAGACTTGTCAAGCTTGTCTAGTCAACACATCTTTATTTTAGAGAAGTATATAGCCCTTTAGAGTCATCCATGACTTATCAGCTGCCTCTGGCATTCGCGGTACCCGGACAGCTCGTCGTGTGCAGGTACCCTAATGACAACCACTGGCATCGGGCTCGTATCACTAAAGTGATAGATGGAAACTTTGTGCAAGTAGCATTTGTCGATTATGGCACTCGGTGTTCCGTTCACAAGTCTCATCTCTACTATCTGAAGTAAGTATGTTGCGACAAAATTAGCTTTTTGTGAATTTTGTCGTGGTAGGCATCTTTTTAAAATTTGCATTGTTTGTATTACTTCCAGACAAAAGTTTCTCATTACACCAATATTTGCTCAACGGGCTACGTTGTTTGGGATATTACCCGCTACAGGTGACACTTGGTCACCCGCAGCGTGCAAAGCATTTCTTAATCTAACGGCCTCCAAGCGACTCTGTGCAATTGTCAAGGCCATAGATCGGGTAAGTTTTAATTGTACGAGCATATAGTGTCAATCTAGATCAGTGTGAATATGTATGCGCTTGATATCTATCTACATACATGTATTTCAGTCGAATATTCGGAACTTGTCTGAGTTGGACATTAACCTTAGGTCTTCTCTGAATATAGTTTATTTTAAAGAAAACCAAATTCCGGTCATCACCAAGAATCCAATTTGATTCTGAGTAAAACAAGACCTTTTGAACCGATCACGTTAGTTTTTCGTTATGATGCGTAGCCATTTTAGGGATATTTAAAAACTGGTCACCGAATAATTATTAGTTCGAACAACTGACTATGTAAGTTTGTAAAAACATGATAAAATACGACATACAAACAAATGCTAAAACACCAAATTAAGAACCCGCTTATAAATGATAGCCATTACTAGGGTAAGGGCAGACAACTCAGTTATGTAATAGTTTCTCAAGTTCTCGCTCTTAGCAAACATTCTAATAATTGCTCAGCGATCAAATTGTTTTTTCTTATTCTTACATGTATTACTAACCTCCAGTTTCAGGAAGAACTCTCTAGGCAGACCATTTCACCAGTCCTTGTAACTTTCTTGCCAGCTGTATTGTTGGTAGTTGTGGTCCCCTGGATGGCGTAATCTTTTATCTTTACACTTTACTTGATAGATCTCAGCCTTCATCTGTAATAGACATGTATATTTTTCACATTTGCGGAATAAGTCTCTGCAAGTTTATTCCTTCAATTTCTATCTTTGAAATTCGTGTTTTTGCAGGAACAAAGGCTGTCTGTCTGCCTCACAGATACTACTGGAGAAATTGATATCCACATTAATGATTATTTAGTCACCAGCGAATTCGCTGTATTTGCTGACTCGTCAGCTCAAGTGCCTCGTCAGGTTGGCTTCTTGTCCTTTTTTAACTCATTTTAAAGGAGCAGCATCAAAATTTCATTGGCCTTTGCAACAGACCAAAAACTAATAAGAAAATTGTTGCAGTTTTTAAGCTTCTCTTATTGAATTAAACTATGTTGCATAGTGACAATTGTTATATAAAATTCTTGCTGCTTCTTAGAAACTTAGCATTATAAGATGACTTCCATACCAATTAGACTATCACTATCTTTGGAAAAGCTTCTTTTTCATAAAAAGGCTCTGAGTTAGTGTCGGTAAATAATAGCATCTTTGCACCTCAGACTCAGTTGCTAAATCAATATTGGTGTTAGGAGTTCATCCTAGACCACAAAGTGTTTTTTTTTAAAGATCCTTAAAAAGAATCCAGTGTTAGCAAAGATGCCATAATTTATCTGATGTCTTATTTGCGTTCTTTCACTAAAAATATATAGTATAATATTGAATATTGTATCCTAACAGTGCAGTAGACGCTCTTGTAACGTAAGCCTCCCTTTACTTAAATTTCACTTGATGTAATGAATTAATGTTTTCTATTTTTTGTTATGTTTATTTTCGTTATGTTCAACTTGTGTTATGAAAGTTTTTGCGTTGTAACAAAAACTTTGATAGCATTTGGAACTTTCATAACATGTGGAGTCTTTTTTGTTAAAACAAGTAAAAAATTCCATATAGCGTAAAGTTTCAAATCGGTTCAAGTTCGAAAATTCTCATATTTTTCGTAATTCTCATTAATCTATCATTCTCATAATTTTCTAGTTTTTTCTCATTTTCAGATAGCTGATGAGTTAGACTGGTCTGTCTCTAGCGGCGGTGATTCTGACAACGACGATGATTTTGTCATAGAAGCTTCGCATGAGACTCTGTATTCCTACTCTCCTGTAACCTCTGCATCACGCTCTGCACCAACATCCTTGCCTACTATGAGTGCTAGTAAAGATGCACTAGCTCCCACTTTTTCATCTCCCACTATTCCTTGCACATCTACTCCACTCACACTCACGCAATCTCCAGAACCGGTCGTATCTACTTGGTAAGTGTTGCTGATCCTTGTTCATCATTGCTCTATGATAGAAGTTGTCAGCACTTTCCTCCTATGTTGGAGGTTTATAAGGCCCTAATCTTGAAATGCTAAGATATTTTCCTTCAAATAGCATGGATAATTTCTTCCGTGCTGTTTAGCGGAGCAATTTTGGCATCTACTTCGTCACCTTCACGCATGGTAACCACAGCCACAGCTTCAAACATGAGTTCTGTGGTTACATCTTCACCATCTTCACCAGTCAGGGCTTCATCAGTGCCCTTCAGCTGTACATCTACAATCCCATCCTTGATGTCTATTGGCAGTCCTCCACCATTGGTTTCCATGGCTAATATTCCACATCAACAAGCACAAAATCACTTTGATTTTAGCAGAAAACAAAGGACGGCAACAGGTTTGTATTGAGTCGCTCGATTCAATGACCCATAGAGTTGCTAGTGATGTTTACAGCTATTCAAACATGCTGTTGTTGAGACATTTATCTTCGATGGCCCATAGTGTTACTCAAACCATAGTGACTTACATGGTTATTTACACATGCTTAAAGTCATTTAGACAATTCTATTCTTATGTCTTTATAGGTATGTTTTCTCTTGTGACTATCCTTTCCATGCATTTAACACCAATTGTGCTTTTGTCATCTTGCTATATGTTATTTGTATCAAATCTGTCACTCGGTCATTACTTTAGTCACTTTATATACGTAGGAGAACAATGGATTTTGCTACATCAACGAAAATATTAATTTCACTCAATTATTCCCATTTGTTTCAGTAAAACCACAAAAGGCATTTCACACACATCCAAGGTTTCAGCATCCACCCACAAATTTCCACCATAACCAGGTATAGTTTAACGGTTATAAGTAAATTTTAGCTCTTCAGCAAGGCCTGATAATGAAACAAAACACCAACCGCATTTGATTGGTAAAAGCTGGTTTCATACAAGATGAGTTATGGGTTTAGAATATATTTGAAGTTTAGGAGGCCATTGTTAAGCGTATGTGGCTGTTCTTAGTGTGAGCCATTTCAAAGATTTTGAACTATTGTCTCAAATACCAGTCACTAAAACCTTTCTCACAGCTGTTCAGAGATGTCAAAGTTGTTTTCAGTCGTACTACTGTTTTTATAACTGGTATCTACTAATTGTTGGCTGGATTGTTGTAGAGCATATTCGTATTTACATTAAGCCTAAAAATTTGTGGTGTTAAATAGCCACAACATTTTAGAGATCGTGGTCACACTAAAATCTGTATAGAAGTTAAGATTAATTGACAGCATTTTAAAATTACATCTATTCATACCAAATAATCATGATTTTTTATTTTTCTGCAATGACGGTGATGTTTAGAAAAAACAGTTTTGAGGACAAAAACACTTGAGATGCAAGCAACAATGTGTGACATGAGATGGTCATTTTTTTCGGCGTTTCCTTGGACATACAACATGCAATGTCAATGCCAATGCAAGACAAAACCCCTCTCTTAGCTGCTATTTGTATACATTTTACCCCATTTTGTCACCACTCGACATGTTTCAGTTTCACAGCATGGCAGATAGTTATAACGCATGGTTGAAGCAGATTCCGCAAATACCGAAGTTGTGTCGCATTTATTTATACACCCCAAATTAACTTTTTTGAGTGGTGACTACAATTACTCCAATCAGCTTTTGTGTACATATTGAGGAGTGCACTAGCAAGAACTTCTTTCTTCACACAAATAGGAAATCTCAAACATTGTCCTAAAAATTATCTTGTTCTCAAGTCATCTGTTTTAAAACCTAGTAACGCTTGCTCTACTTTCATAAATATGATTTGAGCAAACCATTTTTAGATAGTCTAGTTGAAACAATGAACAATTTTAATATAATTATATAGGATCGCAACTGTTTTCTGTTGACATTTTGCATGGATCATCGATCTTTCTATCAATTTTCATGGACTTGAAAATGTTGATAAAACCTGGTTTTCGGTCAAAATAACACAAAATACTATTCAAACACCAATCTGTAATGTTATTTGCTACGTTAACGCATTAAAAATTTGTTCTCTCACTCAACCTGTAACACGAACATTTTTCACAAATCTATAATTTCATACTCTTATTATTAAACAGTTGAAATTTAATTGACTCTCTTCACATGTTTTGCACGCAAATTAAAATTGTGTGCGTTTTTAATAAATTGTGAAATTTTAAACCCTTCCATAAATTTGCACAAATAACATCTAGTAGAGTTAAAGAGTACATTTTAAAATTGTAGAAATTTCAAACTTTTAAACCATTTGTATCACTGGCCGAACATATACAATATTTTCTGGAATAAGCTATTTAAACTATTTTGTGTTCGATGATATCCATAGGAGGTTTTAGACTTGTCTGCATTTAAAATTGATGTTTATGAAGATCAGCTAGAGCATAAATTTTTGCAATTTATCCGAAGTCTTAAAATAAAGTCGTATGCCGAGTTACAGAATCAACTTCAATACTCTACAAAACAGACAACAAAGGTTTTGATGTACCTTTTTTTGATTGCGTTATCATTGCTGCCAAGTCCATTTTTACTTGTAATGAGAACAACGGTTATAAGAAATTGTGATAATCATCAATGCTTGCAATTGCCACATGTCCTGTCATCTGCTAAATTGACAGCTTTCAATATTTGCTCTATGAAGTAGCTTGCTTCAATTCACTATCATGCGCCAATGAACCTGTTGTTCCACCTCTCTATTTAATTAAATAGAAAGACCTAAACGTCTCTCTACCTCACTGAACTGCCTTCCAAATTGTCTTATTGCGCTCCTTGCAATTAATACATTAACTTATCAGAGATGTAGACAAACCTTTTTCAGCTCCAATGATCTTATTTGATTTTCTCCATTGTAGAGGATGTCATATGTGATCCCTACACCATTGTGAGTACAATTTATAGCCTTTACACAGAAATGTTTCTTTGCCTTTTTTAGTACGTTCGGTCAGTTAGTGACATGTTTATAGAATATGCAACGAACTGGTTGTAGTATGCGTGGTGTAAATACTGCTATTGATGTCATAGTGCCTAATTCACAACATGGGTCATTTCTCAATAAGAGAATACAGTCATACAGGTTCTGGCACTGAGCTCGTATGTCAATTTACTCAAGTCTCAAGGTACTATTTCCTATATAAATTAACAAAGTACAAATTAATCCGCTCCCAAATTATGAAATAAATCATCTAAAAAAGGATATTACTGTGGAAAATGTGTTTTTAATTGTTGCGATTCACTAACTCTTACAAAGTTGCAAATATATATTTAGTGGTTATGATCTACAATACAATGTAACATTACTGTGTACAGTACTGTATGGAGTTTTTACCTTCGAGATAGACGTAGTGGCTAATGATGGTGTGAGAGAGATACACTAGACTTTTGTGGCACTTTGTAAAATAAGAAATACTGAATTTAACTTAAATGAATTTAGCTGCCTAAACGCACACTTGAAACGAAGTTTTAATCTTTTACTAAACTTAACTCTAATTTTGTCTTCGTTTCAATTTTTGTATTACCTTTTTCCAACTTTAAACCTTCAGCCTCGCTTTCACTAACTTTTAGCCAGCCTTTTTAAAACTTTTTAAAACTGATTTGACGAGAAAGACCGAGCAATGATGTTCTTGAATGCAGCCTCTCGCATACTTGGCCATTTAGAGACCTCATATAACGCCGGCTCGTGTGCTCGTATCTCAAGGTAGAAACTTACTGCAAATTTTGACTTGCAGTAAGCTTCTACTGCAAGTCAGAATTTGCAAATGTTTTACTGTAGGCTTGTTTTTTTTATGAAACCAAAACCTTTATCAGACATTTTTGGTCAAATATGAAGAAGTCAATTGGCTTATAATGCCAAACATCCTGAACTCGACGAGAACCATGGAATCTTTTAATGTAATGTTTTGCTTTACAAGTACTTTTGATCTAGTGTGTGAGCAATAATTGAAGTAAGCTCTAGCTCTCTCGTTAACTTCTCACTTCATACATCAGTCATGACTTACCATAAGTTGTGTAAAGACCATAAGCGTGCGTGCGCTTCACCGCGGTTACCAGTTTTATGGTTCTCTCCACATTTAACCTCATCAAGTAGTGGCTTTCCCATTTGGCTCACATCTTAACAGAGAATGGCTCAATATTGGTCTATTTTATACCTGACTTGGTCTGATGTTTATGTGTTTCTTTATTCTGAGTTTGGTTTCTGTAACTTGGCATCTATTTCATGTGCCTAGCAATTATTCATTTTCTTGTAGCGGTGTGCAACACACTCAATTGCCAGTTTATAGGGGGTATATGCACCCTGCCGCACCTTACACCGGGCGTGTTCCAGAGCAACCTATCTACTATGCGACACCGGATAAGTATGAACCTCACCTTTATCCTCCTCGTCAGATAATGCCAGCAAATCCCTTGGGCGGATTTGCTGTGGCACCTTCATCTTTTGACACTGGTGAAGGTAGAGGCGCGCCAGTGACACCTCAAACTGTCAATACGATGACATCAACAAATACTGCATCCTTGGTTCAAGGAAGCAGAGATGGTCCACCGCCGTTGGAACGCATAGAATATCAATCACAAAGCAGAAAACATTGCGTTCCTAAGGAAGTCCCAGCCTTATTAAGTGTATCTAGCATGGCTACAGAGAACACAGTTAGTGACGTAACAAAGGGAAGGAGTGATAGCCCCCCACCCTTGGAGCACGTGCATTCTTGTAATCCAACCTTTGAGAGAGAAAGGTTGGATCAAGGGCCCCCTCCTCTTGTGCCTGTTCAAATGCTTTCGCCTACTAGCTCTGATATCAGCAACCCAGTTGATGATCTGCCCAGGACTAATCAGGCATTAACCGCTACCGAACATCTCAAGTACAAGTTGGCTGGACTCCAACTAACAAAGTGAGAATCATTAATACAATATATAGCGTTTACTACTAACAGGCAAATGTTGAGAGCCGTGTTTGCCATTAGACAATCTCTTCCATGTTCTTTGGCAAACACACATATGTCCAGCTCCCACTTATGTTTTATGCACTTTTATGTACATGTTTTAATGATTAGTACTATTTTTACATACCTGTCACCCTTTAGTTTCATGCTGCATATTGGTCGCTGTCCGTTTCTCATTAATTATGTCTGTTATATAATGTCATTTATAGCAAAAAATGACTTGTAGAAAGAGGATACAGCGGGACCGGGTTGGTGCGGCTGGCTGTACAGACAATGACTCTTTAGTCACTAAACTAGACCAGGAAATCAATGAGTGCCAGAAGCAGCTCGCCAAGGTATGACAAGTTAGATGCAATCGTTATAGTTGACAAGAGCATGTAGCAACAGGTGTGATGACAGGCAACAGGTTTGATGCCTGGCAACAGGTGTAAAGCCAGGCAACAGGTTTGATGCTAGGACACGGGTGATGATATGCAGCAGGTGTGATGCCAGGCAACATGAGTGGTGCCTGGCAACAGGTGTGATGCCAGGCAACATGTGTGATGCCAGGCAACATGAGTGGTGCCTGGCAACAGGTGTGATGCCAGGCAACATGAGTGGTGCCTGGCAACAGGTGTGCTCTCAGGAAACAGATGTGGTGCCATGAAACAAGTGTGGTGCGATGCAACAGGTGTAATGCCAGGCAACAGGTGTGGAGCACGACAACATAGGTGATGTCAGGGAACAGGTGTGATGCCAGGCAACAGGTGTGGAGCCCGACAACATAGGTGATGTCAGGGAACAGGTGTGATGCCAGGCAACAAGTGTGGAGCCTGACAACATAGGTGATGTCAGGGAACAGGTGTGATGCTGGGCAACGGTGAGGATGCCCAACTCTGATTGATAAGGATTTGTAAGCTTCTGGCTTGTATTCTGTGTATCCAGACATACATCATAACCATTGTAGCTGTTAGCGCACAAAAACAGATTCTCATTGATCCTGCTAGCTGCCGCAAATTAGTTGAAAGTTTTCCCTTTTAGATTTTTTCATTTGAATGCAGTCATGTCCAGCTGTCTGACATAGGTATGAGTCATCAAGTGTAATTTTTAGGCAAACTGGCGATTCATGAATGATCAAAATTTAATCTTACAGTAAAATGTATGATTGAGTTTTTTCTTTGGCAGAAAGAAATTTATTCTGTGTTCAGAAGTAGATTAACGAATATGCATCAACATTTACTTAAAACGGCGTTGTAATTGTTTTCAATTGTCATACACTTTTTACTATTGAAACTGTTCAATACAAAAATAATTTACTGTCTAAATGTATAAGTTAGAAATCATCTTGGGAAATCTGAGTGTTGAGCATGTCACTAGCGTTTGGTTGATGATATCGATTGGAGTTGAATAACTGCTAACTGTATAGCCTAGAACACTTGATAAATTTGTAGCTTAGCCTTTGCACTTACATGTACCTTTGCTTTAATTCACTGGCACTGCAGATTGCTGTAGCCTTGTTTATTTTAGTCTGAAGGTCAGAGTGCGGATTGGTCTTTGAAGTGTTTTGGAAGGGGTCGCGGCAGACTCAACCTAGCGTCATTTGTTGATTAACATTCTACGATTCACTTCCTACTCCTTCAGTTATTTAGATTAGATATCTTTGGATTATTTCCAGTGTAACATTGCTTGTATATTTTCTTGTAATGCTCAAATTTCCAAACTAGATGCGCCCATTTTTACTTTATTTGGTGCCGGTGTCATATACGAGTAACCATTTTTTCTTGCATTTTTGGAGGCAAATAAGTCACAAAGTATGGTTACCTTTTTCAGCTCAAATATTTGAAATAAAATCTACTCACTAAACTTCACATGATTTGTTTTTAAAGACATAATAAAGTTAGAGCAAGGCTATAACATTAAGAGACAAAAAAGTATACGTATTGTCGCCAATGCACAAGTCTCTCATCGATCGCAACATACATGTAATAGGGTTTTGACCTTGGAATTTGCTAAATCTATTTTGTATAAAGCCCCAGTGTATGTATTGGTACCTGTTTGTGGTTACTGCAAGAATGCAACGATGCAACTTTAATGACGCTGGATCTGTGCAACAGTTCAGAAAAATTTATTTAGCGTAATGGATTGATTGCAAAATCATATCATATTTTATTAACATTATAGCAGAACAGATACACCCATGAAGGTTTCACCATTTCAGCTATTTTGACGACTAGTAATATCAATATTATATCATCAAGTCAATTTAATCAATCGCATTCGCCACCAAATGGAGCATTAGACTGATCTCTATTTAAAACATGAGAAGATAATTCTTAGTTTGTATTACATATTGAGCTTTTGAATTTAACAACATTTTGGGGGTAAAGTGTTGGGAAGGGATTAAAATGAGAGAGTATGCAAAATGTGAGTTAATTGTTAAGGGTCCTCACAACAAAGGAATGTTTTTTATGTTTGTGTTAATGGTACCTTTGGTACCTTTGAGGCGTGTATAGTGTAGGTGGACATTATAGTAAAAATCTACAAGGATTGTAATTTCCTCAGTAATGATTTTGTGTTTTGGCGCTCTGCAAGAATGGCCCATGACCACTCAGATATGAGGTCAGAAATCATGTTGTTTTTGTTAAGGCTAAATGCCCACCTAAAAGCTTTCCTATTCAGCGATTTGAGAGAGTTAATGCGCTTTGATAAAAATGGGGACCAAATAGTTGAGGCATACTCAAGGACTGGGCAGCAGATAGTTCTAAAAGAAAGGGTTTTTGTTTTGGGTGAGCAACTTCTCAGGTACCTCATCAGCATGTATAGGGTAGATAAAGACTTAGTTATGGTCTTTTCCATGTGGAGGTTAAAGTTGAGTTTGTTGTCAATGATAACTCCAAGGTATTTATAGTGAGTGACAAATGTTAGCTGTTGGCCTTTTATTAAGTATTTGTGAAAAAAGAGGCTTTTTTGGGACCTTACAAAAGAAGTTGTTTCACATTTAGTGATGCTAAATTCCATTTGCCATTTATCAACCCAGTCTAGGAGAGAATCAAGGTTTGATTAGAGGTTTGCACAATCATTAGTTGACTCAATCTGTGAATACAGGAGATCGTCGTCAGCAAAAAGTCTGAGTTTAGAGGTCTTGATGACTAGGCATATTTATAAAAGTCAGGAAAATGAGGTGGCCTAGGAAGAGAAGGGGGCCTAAGGACTACCTACGATATAATATAGTAGGTAATTTTTAAGGTCAGATCTAAGAAATATGTCTACCTGCGTTGTTTATACGTTTGAACAAGCTGATTTTCCTGTTTTTTGTGATGCATTCTTTTGCAATTGCTCGAAGTTATCTTCTCGTGTGCAAATTATTCTCATTTTTAATACAAAGGGTGAAGCGTCGGTCATATCATTTTATGTATGTAGTTGTTTTATGTTTACCTTCATGGATGTTCTAAGACGACATGAGTTTCGGGGGGGGGGGCGGTGTTCGAGAGCTTAGGCTTTTATTATATTCATACCACACAACCTTGGATCCTACAAACAAAATGTTCATGATATGTTCTGTTCTAAGCTACCGTAAGATTTACCATGTATCTGTGACCTCGGGCTTTCTGCCGGCTGCCATGATAGAGAAGCGTCTTGGATAACGTCAAAGTAGTACATATCAAATAATGGCTTCATACAGAGCACTACGTGTTTGCCGACTCAATAATGTACCAAAAACTTCAACACGTAGTGCTATGACACTTTCGCCGACTGCTCCTTTGCCAATGGAGCCAGCGGAACAAGCACACAGGGATCAATATCATGCCAGGTTGGATTACGTAGTTGCATTTTTGTATAAAACACCATTAACTCATGACGATGTGATGGTTCGTTTTCTCTTTTCCAATATTTGATCAGTGTTCAGATTTTTTTTGTTGGGATATTGGTCACATAGTAGGGTTTTTTGATGTTATTACAATGAAAAAGATAGGAATATATGACTTTTTCCGGTTGAGTAAGGCCATCTCTGGACGAAACTCTTCGCGGTGTTAATATGGCTTTTTTCTCCATAGGATTCACTTGAGAGTAATTTACATTTTATAAACCAGCACACCAATTTTGCTGTTTTTACAGTGTGGGCTTTAGGTTTGGCCTAATGTTTGAATCCTCACTTCTACAAATTGCAAAATAAAAGCAGCAGCAGTAATTATTGCCGTGTTCAACCTAATCGTTTGTCAGCCGTTTATTAGTTTTTATTGGCTATTGCTAAGTTTGAGTGTTGTACAATCGGTAGCATATGCTACTGTTACAGACTCCGCTTATAAACTTGTATCTAAAAGTTTGCCATCTTAGTTGTAATAGCCCAGTGCTTCAACAGATATCTTATTTGTTTTGGTTTTTCAGTAGAGCTTGCCGGCCGTCTTGATCTTCAATCATCGTTTTTCGCAGGCGATTTCTACAACGTATATTTTTCATTCTGTACTTATCTTTTTAGCTTTTTCAGATATTGGTACATTTGTCTTCACCTGACTTATTTGCTGGATTTATTTCTCGATGAAATAGCGTCTCTTGAATTGGTAATGTTTGTTGCTACTTGTTAGGCGGTGTCTTTCTCGATAGGCGGTGTCTTTTTAGATAGGCAGTTTGTTTAGTACTGGTAGGCTGGTGTTAAGCCGAATAGTATACAGCCATCACCGTGGCCCATTTAAACATGCCAGTGTAAGAAGAGAAAGCAGTTAAAGTCGTCTTACACGACAAATGTGGTTTAGTAATTTGTATTTGACTATGTTTCTATTAACCAATTATCTATCTATATCTAGGTACCTCCTTGGTTGACACATGTCTGTAGCTCACAAAGAATAATTTCAAGGAAAGGTTTATCATTTTCAAGAGTGAAAATTAGCCAGCGATCAATGCATAGTTCGTGGTATGTAAAATATTGTGGCCTACTGGATGTGCATCTACATGTAGGCTTTGAATTTCAAGGGTAGCTATGAAAACTTTGCAATGTAACATGACCAAAGCATAAAATGTAAACGCAATGGCACAAACAGCACAACAAAATAGACTGTACGGCCAAATCATAGTAAGCTATGATTTGGCCACACAATTTAATGTTTTGTGGCGAAGGGCATAAGTCCAGGCTATTAAAACTTACAAAAATGTTTGCTCGGCCAGTTGGGCTCTGATTGTAGCTTTCAATGGTACGAACATTTTCTTATGGCTGCCTAACACCTTTTACAATGTTTTCTGACCTCAGCTCTTCTTGTGCACTGGTCAACTAGTCGATATTAGCATCCAAACAATTTTTTAGCCAAGCCTTTATGCATTTCCCACAAATGCAACGCGTAAAAGTTTGGCTTTCTAAGCACAACTTTTAACCTAAAATAGTTGTTCATATGCCATTGTAAATGTAAACCGGTTTTCACATACGACGAAGTATCAAGACCACGTTAATTAAACAGGGAACTACTATTAGCCTGATACAGTTATTAATTATTTTTATGGTGAGTCATTCAAAGTTTTAACGAAAAAACCGAAGAGCTTTGATGTTCAAAAACCAACTTAGGTATGAACAGAAATAACAAAAGAATGTCGAAGTGGCAGTCAAATAAAGAATGGAGGTGGCGCTTTAGTTTTCAACTGTTCTCTTATAGTGGCGGGCAAATAGAGGTAGTGTTAAAATAAAGGTGGCTTTGAATTAGAGGTCTTACGGTGTATTTCTTCGTTTAGTTTCTTAGCACTTTAATGGGGGCAGCACTTGGGGAAACTTGTGTTTAACGACCATAAATGTTTTTGATTGACTATTGTTAGAAAGCACATTTCTGCTTATGACTGTTCAAAGATTCCTAAAAGATTATATGGGTCTATCCATAAATAAATGGATTTTTGGCAAAATTTCAAAACAGTAATTTCATTAAAATAATGCTTCACATATGAAGTATACATACCAAACCCTAAGATGGAAAATAATTGTAGGGGTAGTGCTCCTCTATCGTGTTTCAATAGTTTGCTAAAGTTAGTGTATATGCACAAAATACTTTAGGGCCATAATGGCAAGATAGAGATGCTTGTACATGGTATACATATTACTCTGAACACAAATATCTAATTGTAATAGATTTCACAATGGCTTTGCTGCCCGTTAATGCATAAATTGGCATTGCGTGCACTGATCTATTGGTATGGGGCTCTTTTATAGGTTGGCGTGTTTTGAGTAACAATGGTGACAAGAAACATCAATAAGTTTCTACTACACTTGTATTATTAGTTCAAAATTAGTAGTAATTTGTTTTCTACGCTAACTTTATACGCTGTACCTTTAACTAATTTCAGTTTTGCTCAAAATTGCACATATTTCCGAAATTTGCGTCACCGCTGTTACACTGTCACCATTGTTACACCCTCAACTCATCTAACTATAGGATTAATTTGAGTGAATTTCACATTTAACAGTAATTTGTGGTATTGTTGATGTTCTCATGTATGAGTTACTCATTATATTGTAAATTTAAGCCACTGTGGGAACTTAACAAGCTGCTAGCAAGTTAGCAAACGGTTGCTACCTTACAAATGTATTACTAAGACTTGAGACTCCGATACTGAGAATGGTTCAAAATTTAATCAAATCTACTCATGGGGGTAACTTGTAACAAGTGCTTGGAACAGAATATTGTTAGGTGGAAAGTCTGCTGGTCATTTCTGCTTTCAACATGGGTGAGACAACTTCTGCAGAGCAGATGCGTAAATATCGTGAAAAATACGTCAATATTCAAAACAATAGACTCAATATTTGACTGCCCTAATCAAAATCAAAAGAGTAGAACAAAATAAAGAGCTCAACTTACAGAAGGTCAATTGGAGGAACTCGAGAGAAAAAGCAAGAATTAGAGTTAAGCAATACAGAGATCGGGAAAAAACTTGAAAGTAAAATTACCAGGTATGTATATTCATTTATTTTCTTCAAAAAACTTAATGCTTCACTACATATGCGTACATTATGGATGTTTCAAGGTAATGTTTCATGTATTTTGTAAAAAAAGTTATTAAAGTTTATATTCATTTTTTGTAGCCACCACTTCTCAATTTTGCAACCCACAATCTGAAGATAAAGCTGTAAAAAGATTGATCGAGCACTTTTAAACAGCCCAAGCAAATCTCGCCAGACCGTCCATAAACTAGCAATGACAGTTGGACTATCATTGTCAGAAGATGGCAATAGAGATGAAGAAAGATAAAATAAAACCAAGAAATAGAAAAGTAAAAGTATGCCATTGGAAAGTTTTAACTTTTACATAGATCCTGATGACCCTGCAATCAGTGACCCAGAAAGTGAGTGCAATTCCGAACCCATCAAACAACTAGCAAGCACAGTGAAAGAAGATGATTTTGTGTTAACATTGTTGCCTGGAAAAAATAAACTTCTCGGCATTATGTAGGAGTGGTAAACAGTGTAGATGCCCTCAAAGCTAATGTGCAGTTTTTTTAAAGAGTTAAGCCAAAAAACACTTTTGTTGTTAATACAAAAAATATAGCATGGGTAGAATTTCATAATATACCCAAGTCACTGTCTTGTCCTACTCTCTAAAAGAGGTCAGTAATGTTTTGCAGAAGATTTAGAGCATGCAGAATGATCTAAAACATTTTGTTAGTACATTCTCACAATTACATGATCAATATTCATTTTTTCATCTTACGTTATTTAAGCCTAATCATGTTTGTCATGTTTTATAACTATTATATTATTATATTTTATACTTTGAAACCAATAAAAAACATTTCAAGTTAATGTTTGTCTATATATATATATATATATATATATATATATATATATATATATATATATATTGTAATAACTAGCTTTAATACCATTATTGATTTCATTACAGTGAACTTAAATACTTATAAGTTTACAGAATATAAGAAGCGTAACGATGGTGACAATCGGATGTAACAGCGGTGACATGTTTACAAACAAGTAGTTCACCACTACCATCTAATATCTGGATAAATTTTAGTGCATATGTCAGCAGGTTTCTTTAAAATAAGACAAATAAGTTTTTATAATTTTGCTTCCCAACAAATCAGAGAGTTTTAAGGATAAGCAACTAGCTCTTCAAAATGCATATTTCTCTGATGTAACGCGAGTGACACACTAACTAAAGACGTGGTCACACGAGCACCGAACCGAAGTAGGATCGGTTTGGTTCGGAGGCTGGTTCGGTTCGTGGTACATGTCACACGGCATCCGAAGTCACTTCGCTTCCTAGATACCATACGTATAGAGACAGGACACGGTTTCATTAGTAGTTTTTATGTATTTGAGTTAAATATTTCTATTGTAAACAAAAAACTTTGAGGAACAATTATAAATTATAATTACAAAGCAGATTTATCAGAAAATTGTTCAGCTGCTCAAAATAAATCACTTGATACGATTTTGCCAACCCTTCTCATCAAGATAATTATATTTTTTTTATTAACATATGAATGTTTTTCTATGTTGAGTACATAACAAACAAAAACAGTCTTTATCATAGTACTGTGGTTTTACATAAATAAATCAGTCAACGATACTTCATCAGGATGAATATGACACATTACTTATTTTCTACACGAAAGAAAATCACAACCATGCTCTTACATTTATGCAAAACTTAAGTGCAACATTTTACATTTATGCAACACAATCACAAGTCTGGGTGAACCTTGTCGTAAATTGCTTCATGTTGTTTATTTAACGAAATAAAAGTATCGTCCCATATCTTTTTAAACTTTGCTCACACGCACGTAAGGAGAAATGTGACGCGTGCTCGCTAAAATTCTAGAAATTTTAACCAGTGAATAAGAGCAAGGGTTCGGCCACGAAATTTCAAGCAGGACCGAAATGGTTCATTTCGGCCAGAAATGTCTTCGGCCGAACTTTTTACAGCTGAGAGCGACGTCGTTTTGCGTCATTTAGTTCGGTTCGGCGTTTGTGTGACCACCCCTTAAGAGGTTTCTCAGTAAAAATTAACTTTAGTGTGACATATTATATATCATTCGAAAGAGCTTGTTGAGTTCTAAGAGAATATCTGATTTAAAATCATCTTAAATGCAATACCAATATTTTATAATTAAATTTATGCTCTAATTGTAACAATGGTGATTACGGATAGACCCATATGGTAATGGAAACTAGGTGAAGTTATCTCAATGGTGAATATTGTGGGCATAACTTCCCGATACAGGCGCTATCTTACATACAAACCTTCGGGCTTCGAACAGATACAAACGGTGTTGTGCATATAGACACTACCCTAATAGCCCTTTACAGTAAGTCGTCGACTTACGACCGTGTTTGATTCCGGCCGGTCGTAAGCCGAATTAGACGTAAATCGATTTTGTATATTCTGTCAATTCTGATCTAACTTAAATTAATTTAGCTTACTGAACACATTCTTGAAGGAAGTTTTACTATGTATTTTAGTAAACTTCAAACTTTTAACTAAGATTTTATCATTTATCTGTTTGCGAATTCGTTTTTACCATAGCGGTGAAGCTGAACTCGCCATGGCGAGCAACATACATCTCTTAATAACCTATATAATCAGTACACCAATTGCCAATTTTCAATTTCGAGTGAAATTATTGTTGATATTGTGTGGCAGCAAAAATTTGTCTTCACAAAAAAGTTCAACAGAAATAAGGAAGAACGGCTTTTGCTAGGCCTCGCACTGAGCTACCTGACCTTCTCACGGACGTGGTCGTAAAATCGGGTGGACGTATATCGCATAGGTCATACGTCGACGACTTCTTGTATATCTATATTTAATACTGTTGCATAAAAGTTCATTGCACTCATTTATATGCTCGCTACAGTTTGCCGCTAAACTGGCTTTTTATGTGCAAAGAAGAGGAGTTAAGAATGTCAATCCATTGTAAGCATTGTAAGCCAAGTTTATATAATTGCAATGATGCTATCCAATAACATCATCAACTGTGTATCATCAGATGTGTCGACTCTGATTCTTAAGAGTCTTTGTTGGAAGCCACTCAGTCGTTTTTTGTAAGACCTATACTTGGTTCATCTCTGCAATTAAACACAAATCGAAATTTTCAAGCACAAGTTTCCTCCAGCCTCCTGGTGCCCATTTAGTTCAGTTAACAAACTAGGCCAAGTCTTCAACGACCAGTAATCTTAATCAGTAAAAATATTTTTAATGTATCTTTATTGTTTGTTAGAATTGGAAACCGAGATGTGGTTGGACATGGCCGAAATGGCTTGCATCATTACCTAGACAATATCATGTATCCATATCCAGCCATACGCTGGGAGCAGAACACAGCTCAATCGAAAACTCTTATGGATAAGGCACAAGGAGACTGGAAAAACCTGACCATGGAGGAAAAGAAGCTGCTTTACAGACACAGGTAGAGTTTTCTTGTTGTTTTTGCAATGTACCTTTTTGAGTATGTCATAGACATCAATATGTTTGACACTTATCATGCCTCATCTTAGTGCCTCCCTCAATTTCTCACGATATATTAATACTACTATATCAACATTTGTAATAACTTCTCTCGTGCCTTAACTATGACTGAGGCTCAAAAACCTTTAGGTAGGAGCAGGTAACTCTCTTTATTTGAAACATGATCATTGTTGTCACTTGACACTTTCTTTGTTGCAGTAATTTTCGTTGTTATGATATTTTTAAAATAATCAGTTTAGGTTTAATCTTAGTGTTTTCTGTTAGCGTTTTTAAGCCTTCTATTGTATAGTTGCACCATGTGCTCTAGAGATAAATCGATGATGATCTGAGAGATTTTAAAACCAACATATATTTAACTATACACGTGAAGTGATTGTTTGACCAGAATTGGCCAAATACCTCCTGTTCATACTTACAAGCAGTGGCTATATATGTTTTTAGCAACTCTTACGATTAGAAACCATCTAAAACATTCAATATCTTGCTGACATTTTAATTTAACTCGAGAGATAACTATTAGCAACAACTGTTCATTTACAACATGCATAACTGCGTAATATTCTAATATCGTCAATTTTTATATCATTTAGGCAAACAAAATTATAGAGACGATCAAAAACATATGTGTAGCCTATATAGAATTTTGTACATAAAAAATATGTATAAAAAATAATCTTGTATATTTTGTGTTAGCATGTTAGCAAATGACTTCGAATTTCTCACTTGTCCTTTACCAATATATAGTAAAACATTTTAAATATTTAATGTTTAAAAATATTTAAATATTAAATATTTTCTATCGCCAAGGTGGTAGGTGTTCCGAGGATTTCAGCTTTCTATGTATGGACTAATTGTTGGAGACTGAGATAAAAAGGATTTAAATAGTTTATATTCAGACCAGTATTTGTTTTTGACTTTGTTAGTAGCTGTATTATTACTTCTGCTAATACATGTGTTGTTAATTGTGTTAATACCCTTGTTATTACTTATGTTAATATCTGTGAACTTCATAACTATATTAATGCTTGTGTTAGTACTTATGTTAATACATGTGTTATTATTATGTTAAAGCTTGTGTTATTAGTTATGTTAATATCTGTGTTATTACTTACGTTAATCTCTGTGTTATTAATTATGTTAATACATGTATTTCTTACATTAATACCTACATGTATATTAGCGCTTATGCGTTCGTATTGTGAAATCAAAGCCTGAATTAGGGGATGTGTGAAGGTTTTATTATATATTCTTATAATCATTTCGGTGTTATATAATAATATAACTAGTGGGTAATTGTTGTGCTATATCTTGCTGGTCGCTTAATGAGTGCTCATTAAAGCCGCTTGCTAATAGAAAAACCTAATTATTTCTGTATCTGGTGACTACCAATGCAGGCAAAGTTATATCCTCACAGTGAAGGTAGTAAGAAGTTGAAATTCTAGGTCAACCTACGGTATAGGCTATGATTGTAGGATCTAAATGCATCCTGCCCAGCGCTAAAATCATTTTAGCGTCAAACTAAAAAGGTTTTGCTAAAAAAGGAAAAAATATTAGCTTGGCTTGAAAACATGATATTTTTTCGTTGCCATGTGTTGAGAATGCTCTGATTGTCACATCTTTTAGCAATCATGCAGCATGTTCAATTATAGATCCAGATACTATACTTGGGCAATTAATGTTCTGTAGTAAAAGGGCAAGTAACTCCTTATTCTTTTGACTAAAATGTTTGTTTGCCCATGTTTTCAACACCTATTTATGGTGGTTGGCTTTAGCACCTTATTACAACAAATTAGCTGTGTCAGGAGCTTTTCTTTTCAATTTTATTTGCGCTTGATCATTAAATACTCAGCAATTCTCAATGAAGCATTCGTCTTTACTTAAGCCTTAAATCTTTGTTGATTCCTTCTAAGTATATTTTACACCCTCCCGTAACAATAGAAAGTTTACTGAATCAGCAACTGTGCTAGGTGTGAGGCTTTGTTTGCGCATATATTATATACCATAGCTTTGCATACAAACCAATGAAAACAATTCTTACTGTAGATGGTAGGTCAAAGCATTGCATTTATTTTGGTAAGGTCAGGGTTCAACTGAATTCTCAGTTGATTTGAGGCAACCACAATGTTTGCAAATGTTGTGTGCATGCATTGAAACGTGATAAATACGAAATTAGTTATACCCACAATACTTATTTAATGTAATGATCGTATAGATTCAAAAATGGCAAGTTCCACATAGGTAGTATCCATTTACTCGGAAAAGTTGAGGATTTGTTTGCAACTACCAATTCAATTCTCGATGCAGTTTCTGCCAGACGTTCGCTGAGCTAAAGGCGCCAACTGGGGAGTGGAAGATAGTCTGGGCCCTGACCTTTGTGGTACTCATTGTTTCGTTCTGGTGGTCGATCTTCATGAGGCGTTGTGTGTATGATGCTACAACACCTTCGACATTTACGAAAGAGCACCAGCAGGCCCAGGTGATTAGTGTCTGTAGTCCGACTTGGCTACCTTTGTTTATATGCTTCAATTTCTCTATTTTCTCTCTCATTTAACCTTTATTCTAATTTCCTGTATTTTTCATTACTTTTACTCCTCTCTCTCTATCGTTACCATCTAGTCTCCCCCCTACTGTCACTTTACCCTCATATATCTCTCTCTATCGTTACCATCTAGTCTCCCTCCCTACTGTCACTACCCTCATATATCTCTCTCTATCGTTACTATCTAGTCTCCCTCCCTACTGTCACTCTACCCTCATATATCTCTCTCTCTATCGTTACTATCTAGTCTCCCCCCTACTGTCACTTTACCCTCATATCTCTCTATCGTTACCATCTAGTCTCCCTCCCTACTGTCACTCTACCCTCATATCTCTCTCTATCGTTACTATCTAGTCTCCCTCCCTACTGTCACTCTACCCTCATATATCTCTCTCTCTATCGTTACCATCTAGTCTCCCTCCCTACTGTCACTCTACCCTCATATCTCTCTCTATCGTTACTATCTAGTCTCCCACCCTACTGTCACTCTACCCTCATATATCTCTCTCTCTCTCTCTATCGTTACCATCTAGTCTCCCCCCTACTGTCACTCTACCCTCATATCTCTTTTTCCTGATTTTCCTATTCTTTAGTCCTATAGTTTAGTTCCTTTTTTCTCTCGTTTTTTACCTTCTCATTCTAGCATTCTATCCTATCTTTCTATCATATTTGTTGTATTGTACTTATTTTATTTATATTTCATATATATTATTATAGAGGTTATATATATTTTATTTTACTGTATCATATTTTGTACTGTTCTTACTAGTTGTAAGTTGCAAATTTTGTATTCAATTAGTTTTTAGATTTGCACCAATTTTTTTTTCAATTAAATTGGATTACATATTCTTTTACAGAAATTATGAAAGCCTAAATTCTAAAAAGACTACGACTGTCAGGAATTTAAATTGGCCACTTATAGTAATTCTGTAGGTTTTATGATTTACCTTGGACAAATTGAGCTCTCTAGATCATTGCAGTTTGGATGTCTTTAGGCGTGTCATACGCAGCAGAGCTAGGAGGCTGGTTTTGGCAGCACCATTAACCAGTTGATTTGCAGACATGATAGATGTAGATTTGCTAGTCGGCTGTTATTCACATGTACAGTGTTGTCGAGTCAGCCATAATTCACATGTACAGTGTTGTCGAGTCAGCCATAATTCACATGTACAGTGTTGTCGAGTCAGCCATAATTCACATGTACAGTGTTGTCGAGTCAGCCATAATTCACATGTACAGTGTTGTCGAGTCAGCCATAATTCACATATACAGTGTTGTCGAGTCAGCCATAATTCACATGTACAGTGTTGTCGAGTCAGCCATAATTCACATGTACAGTGTTGTCGAGTCAGCCATAATTCACATGTACAGTGTTGTCGAGGCCAGTTCGTTTACCGGTAACTCGCAGCATCTAATCTCAATGATAGCGCATTGTTCAAGTACTGGCGTTTACTTGTATTGACTCTAGATAGCCTTGTGAAGGTTGCTATCAGATCGTGTAGGTTGATGATTTATAAACTGTCTGTAGAGCATAGCTATTCCTCATCACAATCTTTGTGTAACATGTAGCTGCTTTGTTAGTGCTATGAATAAGGTTTCAAATGGTCCATCCCTTGCTTTTCCCACAACCAAATACTCGCTTCACTCGCGTTTGGTCCAAGGAAAATTAAGTTAAAATGTTGGCTGATTCAGTGCTATAATATAAAACTGCTGCGGCTGTTTCCAGGTCATACTTTAAAAATGCTTTGATTCCTTCTGTTGATTTGCCTTACTCAGGGAAATAAAAGCAAAGTATTTATTGTAAATTACATAAACATATTGTTACTACTACTTAATTTTGTAATATTAATGGCTCTTTCAACTATGTTGTACGTGTAAGTATTGCATACGGCGTTCAAATTTCAGTGGTTCACTGGCGAATCTGTTTAAAATGTTTATATATTTTTATCTTGTTGGTTCTGATCTTCAAACACATCTTGGTGAATTGTAGATCGAGCGTATGGTTATGCAGAGGCAGGGGCTTATCTCCGGTGTCAGCAGCAAATACGACTATGAGAACGAGAGATTCACAAAATAGAAGCTGCGCGATAGTAAAACGGATTTCATATCTAGTTCATCAAAGTATTTTTTTAGCTGATCTTTGACACCGTTGGCCATGCACTGCTTTCAAGATGCTTTGGTAATATATTGATTGTTTGTGGTGTAGATATGTTGTTACGTAATGACTGTATAATATAAATACACGATCTATTCGTCACTGAAGTCTTATTGTTTGGCTCTGATCTCGCTTGGTATGCTCACCCAGTTGTGTACTCTGAGAAAAATACTGATTGATAAACCTATCTAATCTATGTACTGGGCGAAGTTGCCTAGTTACATGGAGAACAAGCAGCCATTTTAAATATATGTTCATTGCTCGATATGGGAGTTACTGTAGTATCATTGTGATAAGCTCTCCTGTTATGAATGGAACTCTCCGTGTACAATCTGTCTCAACACATTGTTGCAGAGCTTGATGACCTTGCCCATAGCATAGTCGCTGAGCTCCTAGTCTTAGTTCACAGGTGCCCCATAGCACTACCAAAACAAAGTTCTATGACATTTTTATAAAATTTTAGGATAAGTGACATTCTCCAATATTGCACCTAGTTGATTATCTTCACAGTTCTGAGGTAGGAATTCAAGGATTACCCATGTCTCAGATAGGCTGCTATCAATGAGGGCAACAGACTGACAATGAATTAGTTTATTAATGAACTTTGGAAGCCTCTTAGATATGGATTCAAAACTTTGGGGGCTTTCGGCTTACATTGTTACACCATAAATGTTCTCCAACTCAACTATTTGATATGTTTACCGTAGTTATCCCTTGTATTGAAGGCTGATCATCGGCTATTTGTGGCACTCTACTTTTTAATATGAGCGTGTAGGGTGTAACAAATGAAATGAATTTTATAGGTAAAGCTATGGCCATCATAGACTAAAAACAATCAAATCTTGTCTGCATTAGTCTTGCAATCTGAAGAACAACGCATTGTTAGCAAGCTTTCATTTTGTGAAAGTTCTTACAATACATATGCTGAAAAAAAAGATGTATTCTGAAAGTTACTTAATTGTTCTCTTCTCTATTCAGTTTTGCATTCATTCACAATCCAGTGCCTCGCTCATGTTATTCAGTCAAGATAATGATATGTGATACAGCATCAACTATGAGCTCTAGCTTGGCATTGAATGCTATTGTGTTAGTATTCCTAGTGGCCGGCTTAGTAAACAGGCATTCAGTAACAGGAGTTGCTACCTACTAGTGAGGTTTACTAGCTGGAAAGGAGCAGGATGCCGATGACTCGAGTGCTCTGGCTGTTAACTGCCACCTGTTTTGGACTATCCCTAGTGGTGATTCTAACAACTTACCGTTATCAAAGTGGAGCACTGGGCAGTTACACAAAATTATATGAAGAAGCTAAGTTATATGTTGATGAAACTAAGAATATCACCAATGCCTGGCGAGCTAAGAGCCCAACTACAAAACGCATCCTGCTCTACACTACCATATATGGAAGTAAATTAAACGTGAAACGGCGAATTGAAGTTTTAGAATCTATGAGCCGCTCGCAACTTCATTGTGAATGGACTACCGATAAATCACTTTATAGTAAAAGTGACGCAGTCGTATTTCATTTGTATAATAATCTCAACCGAAAAGACTTTGTCCTATCAAAACTTCCAACTCGTCACAGCTATGATCAACTATGGGTACTCATGATTCAGGAACCGCAATCATTTTACTACCCAAATCAACTGAAACAACTCAACAATATGTTTAATATGACTGTCACATTTCAGTCAGACTCGGATATAGTCATACCTTATGGCACTTATGAGAAACTAGTATCGCCTCAAATAAACAAAAAAAACAAAAACAATTTTGCGCAAAGATCAAAGTTGGTAGTTTGGCTGGTGAGCAACTGCGTAACTAGCAGCAGAAGAGAGGAGTATGTTGAAAGCCTAAAAGATTTTATAGATATTGACATCTATGGAGATTGCTCGAAGCACCATCTCAAAGGATTTAAATACAAAAAGGGAATGGCAAGCAAGTACAAGTTCTATTTAGCTTTTGAAAACGCAGATTGTGACGACTACGTGACAGAAAAGTTTTGGAGCAATCTCATGTTGGGCATGATTCCTATAGTTCGAGGAAATCGAGTAAACTATAAAACGCTCGCGCCACCAAATTCTTATATCCATGCCGATTCTTTTGCAACATTCGGGGATCTAGCTCAACATCTGCATGATGTGGCAAGCAATGAGACACTCTTTAACAAGTACCACAAGTGGAGGGATTCCTACAGGGCTCTCTTTAAACCAAATAGACAGCAATGGATGATGGAGCTATGCGCGAAGCTTCAAACACCAATTAGACAATCAATAGATGTATATAAACACTTTAGTGAAAATACTCGGTGCTTCACTTATCTCAGCGAAAAAGGTCGGGACCGTAAAGGAGAGCATATGGAAGACATTACCCGTCTTTAAAAGAAGTTCAACGACTTCAGCTACCAATCTTTCCTCTCTACTTCTGTTCAGTATGTTCGTCACGTTTTATTGTGCAACTTGCATCCGGGTTAAACAAAGTAAGATCATATAAGATTATCAAACTAACTTATGAATCATTTTTCTTTGTCTGCATTTTAAAAGATAGGATTCGGCGATTTTGATGCAGATTTCATTTGTTAATATTAACTTGATAACCGTTTAAAAACGTTAAAAGTTGTCATTATAGGTCTGAATAACAAGGCACTTACTTGTAGAAAGCATAGACAAATTCTACCCATATATATTGGCTGAAATTCATCATAAAAAAAATTTGAATTTTGTTAATCAGGGATATGGCTATTATTTTACCAAACGCTTACAATTTACCTTGAAAGAGAAAAGACCAAACAAAGTTGAGCTTCTATGAATATAGTTGCTAAGCATATAAAGGTCGATGTTTATTTCTGTGCCTGAGTAGATGAAGCTTTGATTATAAAAACACACCTTATAGTCAAAGGCTCTGGTGCACAAGTCCTGTGTGTGGTGCGAGCGTGCGTGTGTTTGGTACATGTGTGGAGCGAGCGTACGTGCGTGTGTTCGCATGCATGAGCGTGTGTTTTTCACTATTATTAGTACTCTCAGTCGTGTGAGTAAATATTATCAAAGCCAATTATTTTACATTTGCCTTTGGCTAGTTTTTAAAATAATTCAGTCGGTTAATGATTCCAGTTTCTAAATAAAAGCATATGTGTTCTTTTAATGGTTGTTTGTTAAAATAAGTGAGATTTGTACCCTATTTATTTATATTTTACTTGCGTAATATTTATAAAGTATTTTCTAAGCTGATGAGCTATTTTAGTACCCATTGGCTCAATCATATTGTTCCGTTTGTGTCTCATTGCTAAGTTGTCATCATTTATGTCCTCTTTTTTCCTCCTAGCTACTACTCTGTAGCCATGAACTGGGTCAGCTAGGTCAAGTAAGTTAACTAGGGCAGTGAAAGTTGTAGATTTTCAGTTTTTTATAATTCAAACTTTCAAAGTGTAATAGTAAAAATGATAGAACTTGGAAAGCAAACTTAACCATATTGCATGTTTATATTCCAACCAGCTTTAACAACACGAGCTAGTAGAATTATTATTCAGCATGCTGCCAATGCTATTCCTTAATAGCTAGACATTTACAGTACTATTTATATTCATCGCACATAGCGCAGGAACCAGGTACACGGAGTTAAGCTTCCAGTGTCTTAACTTTTGGAAGGAAGGGCAGTTTCTTAAGGTGTAATTCCATATCACTTGGCTTCTCCTGTTTCTATAAATTATCCCTGAATGTATAGCTTTTGAAACTCACAAGCTAGAGTAAGGCTCCGATATGAAACGATTTTTACAATTATCAATATTCTAACCTTGAAGGACATTTTTATATGAGTTTTTCTCAAACTGTCAGCATTGTTTTATATCTTAAGCTGTTGCTACATGTAAGTGTGCGCTACTTTTCTCCCATTGTTCTACCTCTTAACAGATTGTGGGATATTATGTAAATATTCTAAGCTTTTCAGTGATTAGCCAGTAATGCAGAAGGGGAGAGGGGTGGGGCTGGCGTTCATAGAAAGCTAGGGCTTTGAAAAACTAGTTTTTCACAGAAAAGCCGAGGAACTAACAGGTCTCGCTATTTAAATAGCCGTGAATCAAATGCTTGACAGAAGCCTCAGCGAGGAGAGCAAGGGAGCTGATTTAGTGAATCGCCATGCTTTTGCGGGCTGACAGAAAATCCACTGGAAATCCGTGGATGGTGGTGGGGCTTAAGAGTCGATCATATAGCAGCCTGGCTGCTTAATTGATTTGTCTAGAAATAGGCAGTAGGAACTGCCATGAAATTTGTGACAGCATTCTGTTGTGGGCGTGCATCGCCGTGGTGGTGAAGGCTGGTGGCAAAGGAGAGGTTGGTGTACTATCCTAGCAGCTTGGTGCTTCGTAACAACATCCTTGTTATCTTGCTGACACAGACTGTTAACTTATCTCAACAGATTATTATGATATGCAAATTTATTCTTAATTATTGTTTTGTTTAATTGCTCATTTTTATTTTCACAGCAATGGTATTTGCTTTTAACAAATTAGTTGTCAATCTTCAGAGTTTTCTCTTAGAAACTTTGTTGTTAGGATAATTATTTGGCTAGTAATGCCGAAAAGCCGTGAGAAAGAGTCGTGTGTAATAAGTATATTTGCGCAATTATTCTGTAGTACAGCAAGGTGGGTGAGTGATGCAGTTGCTAACCTGATTGGAAATGTGAATATTTGAGTTTCCTGTGCAGTGCAATCTTGTTCCTAACCTCTTAGCTTGGCGTCAGACAGACGGATGAGCGGACTGACGGACAGACAAACATGGCTCTTATTATAGTAAAGATTTGGCAGCCAGCAATGGTTCTATCTTTTACCTGGCTGTGAAAATGGGATAATGAGTTTGCGCTCTATTAACATCTATCACATCTACAGTAATTATTTTTACTTTTAGTATTATAATTATTACTAAACTTGCTCTATTTTTATTGAACACACTACCTAAAGAAACTCTTTCAAAGTATACAATTTGTTAAAAAAATAGCTTGCACAAAGCTTACTTAGCACTACACGACTGTTCTGAAAGTTAAAGAGAAAGAAAAGAGAAAAATAGAATAAAGGGAAGAGAGTGAAAGAGAGAGTGAAAAAGAGAGAGCAGAGGGAGCCAAAACTGTTTGAAACATGAAATGTAAACAAACAAATATACAAATATGAATGCGGCTTAACATACATGTGTTTGTGAGCTAATGCTTGTTGAATTACAAACTTGAACCAGCAAATGACTTCGCAAGCCTTTTCTCAACTCACCATTGTTATTCATGTACCAGTTTTGGTAAGACCATTATTGCGAGGTTAAAGTGGTTTCGTACCCATTTGATTCCATATAAGTTTTTAAGTGGTCACTTCTCCAGAAACTTTTTGTGAGCTATGTAGGAAACTTCTTCAACACGTAATGCGATGTGATTTTCTTAGTAGCAAAATGAAAAGCGTTGATTTTTTAATTTTATGATTAAAGCTTTTAATAAAGCTTTTAGTTGTTTCATGTTACATGCTGATACGCGAAAGAACTGTAGATGAATTTACTACATAAATGTTTCCAGAAATACAGTCAGTCAATTGGAAAGCGCCAGTTACATCTTTGTTTGACTGAGTTATCAGCTCTTTTCAAAGGAGAACTAACTCCAACTCTGTGTTATTTAAAAACAATTGAGTGGCCTCTTCTACTGTACAAATTATGTCGTTTTGCTATCACTATTGTAAGGACAGATAACTCAGATTATCTGAGTTTAAAACTTCTATAGTGACTACATAGGCCAAGGCAGTCTTATGTCTATGATGAGAGTTATCATTCCTCTACAGCCAGATTAGCTAACCTATCAGCATGGATAGGAATGCTGATAGGTTAGTATTCTGATCCTGCAATTTCTATAGTCCATGTGAGGTCATTTTTTTGGTCAAAGCAGGGTTCTATGCTTTGTTTGACTCTAATAACAAACCAGATACAATTTAAAATTATCTTTGCCAATCAATGCTTGATTTGACAAACTGATATATGGGCACTAAACCCAATGCTGCTGCTAAAGTGAGAAATAGAATAAATAAGTAAACATTCCTATAAGAGCGTTACCATGGTTATGAAAATATTGTTAGCTCACTCGGCTGCCTCTTTGACTTTGAATATACTTTTTGGTAGTTGCATAAGAGGTGATGAATGAATGTTATGCGTTATACGGCAAATATTCATGCGTTGCGAAAGCCGCCGCCTTTCGCAACGCACGTAATACCTGTTATTGGAGTCTCATGAAAGCGCATGAATACCTCACCCTGAGTCATGGCATAAAAATAGAGCTGAAAATCTGGTAAAGAATAAGGTAATAGTGTGATAGGACTTCAATGGTTGTGTTGGTGAATTCACAGAAACAAAACAGGCAGATATCATTCAGGTCAAAAAAGCTAAAATAGTGTGTCATCATTGATATTGCTGTCCCAGGATATTGATAATGCTGTCCCAGGATATTGATTTTGTTGTCCCAAGATATTGATACTGCTGCTCCAGGATATTGATATTGCTGTCCCAGGATATTGATATTGCTGTCTCAGGATATTGATATTGCTGTCCCAGGATATTGATATTGCTGTACTGGGATATTGATATTTCTGTCCCAGGATATTGATATTGCTGTCCCAGGATATTGATATTGCTGTACCGGGATATTGATATTGCTGTCCCGGGATATTGATATTGCTGTACCGGGATATTGATATTGCTGTTCCAGGATATCGATATTGCTGTACCGAGATATTGATATTTCTGTCCCAGGATATTAATAATGCTGTCTCAGGATATTGATACTGCTGTCTCAGGATACCGATATTGCTGTCCTAGAATATTGATATTGCTGTCTCAGGATATTGATACTGCTATCCCAGTATATCGATATTGCTGTCCTAGAATATTGATATTGCTGTCCCAGGATATTGATACTGCTATCCCAGTATATTGATAATGCTGTCCCAGGAGGTGTAAAAACGGTGGTAAAAGAAAATAAAAAAGTATCAGAACTTAAGATGAGAGATCTCAAGGCTTTTTGACCAATAAAAACAGCAGTTGTCCCAATTGTAACCAGTGCCCTGGCAACAACAACAGATTACCTGAGTTATTTCTTTGCATTGAGTTGCACTCTCCTTGTAACCAATCACTAGTCTGCTCCGCTGGGAACAGCACACATTTTATTGGAAGTACTAGAGATGAAGACTTGAATATGAAAATATCATTTTGGAAACCTTAGGTTTTTGGGGAAAAAGACCTGGTCCTAGACCAAAAACTAGCTTCACTCTGAATAAAAACAAACATAATATTCTTTCAGTATGGTTACCCATCGGAACAGGTATTATTGTTGCAGAAGTTTTTCAAAGCTTTTTAAGTTCTCTTGCAAGTTTTTGATATTTTATTTTCTTTCTTTTTCTCTTCTATTGTCACCAGGTTCTGCAATTTCTATACTCCATGTGAGGTCATTTTCCTGGTCTTTTACTGCCAAATATATTCTGTGAATTTGAATGACAAGTTATGTTTGTAATGAAAGATCTCACAGAATTATTGCTTTGTCATTCTTCAAAACCCTCTCTGCTGTATACACTTACCACTAGCTGTATACACTTACCACTAGCATGGTGAATTCTATAATTCTTGCACAGATTCCATTACTGTAGTTGTGTCACATAATCATGCCACTTCCTCTATTCAATTTGTGTCAGTATCTGGCACTATTGAGGAGGCCTATATAAAAAATTGCTTCCTCGGTTGCATTGCATATCTTGCACAGCAACGTTCCCTCTCACGTATCTACATATGTGAAACTTTGTCCATCGTGTTAGTAATGTCTGTTCCTTTGCTGCCAGGATGAGTCCTTCTGTTCCTTCATATTCAAAGCCATGCACATGTAGTTGTTTAATCACCTTTTTTGATCTTTGGCTCTTGTTTTAGCAGATTCTTGTCCTTAGTGTGGTTTTTCTTACTCTCGATGTTTGCAACTTTTTAGTCCACCCTCAACTGTTTCTTTGTAAACCTGGACAGTAATTTGTTGTACCGGGTATCATTTTTCCTTGAGTATCATATGGATATCTGGCAAGTCAAAAGAAGTTATTGCAGTCACACAGATATCTAGCAAGTCAAAGGAAGCTTTTGCAGACAGGTGGATATTCAGAAAGTAAAAAGGTTTTTGCAGCCATGTTAATATTCAGTAATTGAAAGGAAGATCTAATAGTATCAGTTACTATACTGAGAAACAGAAAGGTGTTGAACATCTTAGGTTAGCAGTTCTAAACAGATACCAACAACATTTGGTTGAAGAGCTGAGAAAGTCGACAACAACGATGGTAATAATAATAGATAACAATAAAGTGAAGGAAAGAGAACAAGAGATAACACTAGACCATCATCTCGTGATGGTAATACTGATAGTACTCAAAGTACTTGGAGCTAGGTATCACCTAGTACTCCATATTGACCCAACGCAAGGAAGTAGCGTTCAACAAGTTGTCTTTCTGAGATAAGACAACTTCTTCATAACAAATAACAGTTTAACTACCAGCACAGTTTAATTATCAACTAGCAAGGTCTGTTGCCTGACTAAATTCCGCTGACAAAATTAAGTACGGCAGAATTAATAGTACTTAATGAGATCAATAGTGTTTAGAAAGTTCTTACTAAGGCAGTGAAAGGTTGAAGATTTTAATTGAAAGACAAGATGAACATCAATAGTATCAGCTGGTTGGCACTTGAAAATTAAATATTGACAATACAAAATAATACAATTAAATATAAATTCCTTGATAATTGTTTGTATTACTAAAACACTCGATATCTTTAATTCCTAATTTGAGTCTAAAGCAGTGGCTCTTAACTTTGCTGGCCGCTCTGAATCCTACCAGTCCCATATGCTCTTTCACTGAACCCTTCTTTATTGGAAAAGGAAATATTTTTTTTACAATCAAGACATGAGTATATGGCTTATTGGTACACAAAATGAACTGTGCATTCAGAACCTAAAACCAATGCAATGCATGAACTCACAAGTTATAATCTTTTCATAAAGACCTTGAAAATCAGTGTGATTTCTACTCTTGCCTTTGAGAGACAAGCTGTGCCTCTTCCGCTGAACCCCTGAGACTGACTCACCGAATCCCCAGAGGTTTGGTTGATCCCAGGTTACGGACAGCTGATCTAAGGTAAGATTGCTTTGTTTAGTTAGGAGTAAAGAGTACACATCTCAGAGCCGCTAATCAAACACTGTAGAGAGGTTTCCTTAACACTTACATGTACTTTTATATATACGACCCAAATTTCCAGTTGATTTTTAAAAAACAGCTAGTGCAGCTGCAGTCTCGCACGCTGTAAAAAATCATCATGTGTAATATGTATGTACACAATTATTCTCAGATGTGAAAAGTTGGTGGAGTGGCGCAGAAGGTAGTGTGCTTAGCCGGTATCTGAATATCCAGGTTAAATTCCCGCTTCACACAATCTTTTTCCTAATGATCTTAGCATAGCTTCGAGTAGGCAGACAAACATGACTCTTATTATAGTAAAAGTTCAGCAGTATATCTGCAATCCAATTCAAGTAAACTACCAGAAATCCGTGTCAAGGATGCTTAGAAAACTCCAAGAAGCTTTCTTAATGAGTGAATAAAACATTACGTCCAAAATATGTCACTACTCATCCATTATAGAATTTTAATAAGTAAAACATGTTAATATTGTAGCATTCTAATACTCAAATAAACTTTTGAAATAATTTAAACTCATGCTAATCTCATTTTGAATGCTTTCAAAAGACAATTTTATATGACAAGCTGAAATATTTATGACACGTTTTCATTAAGGGCGTTACAAACATAGAAACAGCAAAGATCCTTGTTCTCAACTCAAATCTAGCTTTACTAAAGGTATTAGGTAGGGGGTAACTGTCAACCCGTCTTTAAAATATTCAAAATCCGAGCTTGGGCATTAACTGGCGTCACAACAAAAAAGTGCTCTGGAGATGGCGTGGGTTATCAATCACCACTGCGTGGCTTTGTCAGGATTGCCAATACACATACTCTTGCTTTGGACTCTCCAACCCATTCATACCATTGGTAAATTTTTGTGAGATTACTTTTGCTGACTTCATCATCCGTGGTTGCAAGCCACGCTTTCATGCATCCTACAACTTATGCAATTGTTTACAAACATATTTGATAAAATGAATCTTGAAGAATATTTAGGTTATCATTAGTTACGCACAAACTTCTAAAAATAGCGCAAAACAGTAACTGCAATTCTGCGAATCTCTGTTGTAGAATATTGGCAGTCCAATATGATATACCCAGGGTAATTCTCCAATCAAATTTTCCAAATACTTGCTTGCAGTTTTGCTATAAGAGTTAAGCCATACTGCTATGACAGCTGACAGATATCACAAACCTTGAGTTGTAGACCAGTGTTCATATTTTTTCTAATACTTTATATTTGTAGAATGTTCTATAGAGTTGTGAAGACGAATTGTAATACAAAAAATAAAAACCCGTGACCGTGACGGAAGAAAACCATACAAAGTAAATATGCAGTTAATCACACTCTGCAAGGCATGAAGGTCAAAAGTTTAACAACTAGCCAATGAAGCAAGAAGGTCACCAAAGGTCATGAAAGTTATAAAATCACATGCTCACCGTCTGACCACCTCAGTTCTATATAGGAGGATTTTTCCTTTTTCTGTGGGTGGTTTCATTTTTTGCTTTTTTTTACTGAGAAAAGTGAAGTATTTCTTTTTTAATGCGGTTGGTATATTTTCTTGCAGAAATTGACAAGATTCACAAAGTTGAACTTCTCCTGTATCCTGTAATATGATGTAATAGATGTTTGAGAGATCGGTACAAAAAGTACAGTGATCTAGCAATGCACAATGTAGACAAAGCTCAATGATTACAAAGAAAATAAACCCAAGGTTTACTCACTACAATTCACATGTCTATGCTATAGCGACATTAAGGATTCTGCTTTAGCCAGTGAGTTGTTATAGCAACATAGAAGTAGTGCAACTGCAGTGTGCAAATAAAGTGTTTATTTATAATAGATGTAATGTCAATAAGAGGGTCTATAATATATATAACGTAAATAAGAGTGTTTATAATAGATGCAATGTAGATAAGAGTGTCTATAATAGATGCAATGTAAATAAGAGTGTCTATAATAGATACAATGTAAATAATAGTGTCTACAATAGAGGCAATGTAAATAAGAGTGTCTATAATAGATGCAATTTAAATAAGAGTGTCTATGATAGATACAATGTAAATAATAGTGTGTACAATAGAGGCAATGTAAATAAGAGTGTCTATAATAGATGCAATTTAAATAAGAGTGTCTATGATAGATGCAATTTAAATAAGGATGTCTATAATAGATGCAATGTAAATAAGAGTGTCTATAATAGATGCAATTTAAATAAGAGTGTCTATGATAGACGCAATTTAAATAAGAGTGTTTATAATAGACGTAACGTAAATAAGAGCGTCTATAGAAAATGCAATGTAAATAAGAGTGTCTTTAATAGATGCAATTTAAATAAGAGTGTCTATAATAGATGCAATGTAAATAAGAGTGTCTATAATAGATGCAATTTAAATAAGAGTGTCTATGATAGATGCAATTTAAATAAGAGTGTCTATAATATATGCAACGTTAATAAGAGTGTATATAATAGATGAAATGTAAATAAGAGTGTCTATAATGGATGTAACGTAAATAAGAGTTTCTCTACTTCAAATTCATGTATTTTAGTTATCTCATGAAATGTAAATTTTACAACAAAACAACCAAATTTATAACTTGATAATCCGCTTCAAGGTACAGCAGAAACCCGGATGATGAAGTCATCTATTATAGACACTTTTATTTACATTGTGTCTATTCTAAACACTCTTATTTACATTACATCTACTATAGACACTCTTATTGACATTCTACCTATTATAGGCGCTCTTAGTTATCTTACATCTATTCTAGACACTCTTATTTACATTGCATCTATTATAGACATTCTTATTTACATTACATCTATTATAGACACTCCTATTTACATTACATCTATTATAGACACTCTTATTTGCATTTTTTCTATTATAGACACTCTTATTTACATTACATCTATTATAGAGACTCTTATCTACATTGCATCTATTATAGACACTCTTATTTACATTGCCTCTATTATAGACATTCTCATTTACATTGCATCTATTATAGACCCTCTTATTTACATTGCATCTATTATAGACCCTCTTATTTACATTGCATCTATTATAGAGACTCTTATTTACATTGCATCTATTATAGATAAGCACTTTATTTGTACACCAGGCTAGGGAGGTGAGCTGGTCTTTGAGTATCAGCTGGATGAACTTTGCTTAGCTTGTTAAAAACCTACCTCCTCTTCTTTACTGGTGCTTTCCCTTGGCACCTCCCTGACATAGTTTATTAACTCTGGATATGCATTCAGACCAACGTTATCCAATTCACTGTCGCTTTCTTCAATGTCACTTTCCTCACTGTCACTTTCTTCATTGTCACTTTCCTCACTGTCGCTTTCTGTCTCTTCATTCACATCACTGGTTTCTTCATATTGCTGATTCTCTACATCTCTCATGAGATGTTGTGGCGGGCTTATTTTCTTGGCTCCATAACTTCGTAATTCCTTTTTGCTATGAGCATATACGCACTGCAAGTGGAGACAACTGTGCTGGATTAGTTAAAGTATGTACATAAGCATATATAAATATGTGGGTTAGCATGTGGAATACAGGCAAATTAGCATATAAAGTACATATATAATAGTTGCAACATAAAATTATAGACATATAGATTGCGTATGCATTAGTATATAAAATACAGGTTCAGATACATATAAAATACATATACATTAGCATATAGAATGGATACAACAGCATGTAGAATAAATAAGCATATAAAATATAAGAGAAATTAGTGGGGTTTTAGTTGATTTAATTATAAATTCAATTCAAATTGCCTAATTGCAACATAGCTAAAATATCATATTAAAATTTCTCTTATTAATAAATACTGGTCTATACACTAGTCGTCTGTTTTCAGATGCATGAAGCACAGTTAGGTTGGTACGATGCTCTTAGCTGGATTGAGTTGGATGATCCTAGTTACTATTGTCTCCCCTGACAATAAGCCGACAGTATGAAAAGCGCAACGTCTGCCTTATCTCAATTTTTAGAAAGTATTGTTTGCTGGATTCGATCAAGGTTTAGAACAGGCAAGGGAGGTAAGCTGCATTAACATCTTAAATCTCTGGTACAATATTACCAAAATATTTTTTACCAAAATATTTTAAATGCACAAAACTTACTTATTTCTAAAAGAGTTTGGTTCTATAAGGTTAGTTATGCCATTCAGCTAGCATATAAATACAACTTGCCTCTGTGCTTTCCAAACTGCACATGTCTTTCAAATTCTTTTGGCAGAGCTCATATTTAGGCAAAGGGCGAAGTTCACTTTTTCCATGGGCGTATGTGCACCTCCGTTTGTTGCATAACCCTTCCTCATTATACTTGCAAAGAACGGTTTTCTTTAGCAATATGCGCAGCCTCACAGGACACTGCTGGTTCTGACAGAGTTCATGGTGTTCAATGTTGGTTTTCTAGAGCAAGCCAATAAGCACAGAGGTGATGTTGTGTATAAGGGGGTAAAATGTCATATAAGGTCATACAAGGTCATAAAAAGTCGTACAAGGTCGTAAAAGGTCATACAAGGTTGTACAAAGTCGTACAATGTCGTAAAAGGTCGTAAAAAATCATACAATTTTGTACAAGACCGTACAAGACAATAGAAGAGTACCAACCTTAATGAGCTCGTCGTACTTTACAAGACATTGTTGAAAACCCCGGTATTGCTCAAGCTCGTTCTTGCCATGAGCATACTGGCAGCTTGCACCGTAGGAGCAGTTAGGCCAGTGTCGACAAGGAGAAGTCTTGAACTTTCGAACACCATTTTTGTTAGGGTCACCTCTCTGTAGTTAAATTACAGTGTTGAGGGTAACAAGCAGTGTTTTACGGTTTGATGAATATTGGTTTTTTGGCATGCCATTACCACGAAAAGCGATCGTGCTCTGTGACCGCAGTTCAACACTAGGGGTGTATTCTAGGTAACACCACACAACAACTAATGTGATTTTAACGATCGGTGTTTAGAAAGACCACTCAGAGAAATTCACCGGTCTGAAGAAAATCAGTATCTTGTAATTTGCAAACTAGTTTACATCATTGAAACTTGTCTGAAGCTTTCATACATAGGCATAATCTACATCATATGTATTGCTATGGCAGGTCTTTTGTGCAGTTCAATCTAGCTCTTTGTATGGTCTCACATATTATTGATTTGTGTTGCCCATTTATTGAACCCAAGCGTGGCACACGGTAACTTCACGTGATAAGACCCAAGGCCAATCTCCCAGATATGTGTCAACAACGATACACGGTTCATAAAATCACGTTTACGCAAACCATTAAACAAAGGGTTTTGTAAATTGAGAATAATTTATTATTGGCTCAGGCAAACACTTTTATAAAACTTTTGGCTGCCTGTTTTTATAATGTAATGCGCGATAATGTTATAAACTGCTACTGTTTTTATAATGTAATGCGCGATAATGTTATAAACTGCTACTGTTTTTATAATGTAATGCGCGATAATGTTATAAACTGCTACTGTTTTTATAATGTAATGCGCGATAATGTTATAAACTGCTACTGTTTTTATAATGTAATGCGCGATAATGTTATAAACTGCTACTGTTTTTATAATGTAATGCGCGATAATGTTATAAACTGCTACTGTTTTTATAATGTAATGCGCGATAATGTTATAAACTGCTACTGTTTTTATAATGTAATGCGCGATAGTGTTATAAACTGCTACTGTTTTTATAATGCAATGCGCGATAATGTTATAAACTGCTACTGTTTTTATAATGTAATGCGCGATAATGTTATAAACTGCTACTGTTTTTATAATGTAATGCGCGATAATGTTATAAACTGCTACTGTTTTTATAATGTAATGCGCGATAATGTTATAAACTGCTACTGTTTTTATAATGTAATGCGCGATAATGTTATAAACTGCTACTGTTTTTATAATGTAATGCGCGATAATGTTATAAACTGCTACTGTTTTTATAATGTAATGCGCGATAATGTTATAAACTGCTACTGTTTTTATAATGTAATGCGCGATAATGTTATAAACTGCTACTGTTTTTATAATGTAATGCGCGATAGTGTTATAAACTGCTACTGTTTTTATAATGCAATGCGCGATAATGTTATAAACTGCTACTGTTTTTATAATGCAATGCGCGATAATGTTATAAACTGCTACTGTTTTTATAATGTAATGCGCGATAATGTTATAAACTGCTACTGTTTTTATAATGTAATGCGCGATAATGTTATAAACTGCTACTGTTTTTATAATGTAATGCGCGATAATGTTATAAACTGCTACTGTTTTTATAATGTAATGCGCGATAATGTTATAAACTGCTACTGTTTTTATAATGTAATGCGCGATAATGTTATAAACTGCTACTGTTTTTATAATGTAATGCGCGATAATGTTATAAACTGCTACTGTTTTTATAATGCAATGCGCGATAATGTTATAAACTGCTACTGTTTTTATAATGTAATGCGCGATAATGTTATAAACTGCTACTGTTTTTATAATGTAATGCGCGATAGTGTTATAAACTGCTACTGTTTTTATAATGCAATGCGCGATAATGTTATAAACTGCTACTGTTTTTATAATGCAATGCGCGATAATGTTATAAACTGCTACTGTTTTTATAATGCAATGCGCGATAATGTTATAAACTGCTACTGTTTTTATAATGTAATGCGCGATAATGTTATAAACTGCTACTGTTTTTATAATGTAATGCGCGATAGTGTTATAAACTGCTACTGTTTTTATAATGCAATGCGCGATAATGTTATAAACTGCTACTGTTTTTATAATGCAATGCGCGATAATGTTATAAACTGCTACTGTTTTTATAATGCAATGCGCGATAATGTTATAAACTGCTACTGTTTTTATAATGCAATGCGCGATAATGTTATAAACTGCTACTGTTTTTATAATGTAATGCGCGATAATGTTATAAACTGCTACTGTTTTTATAATGTAATGCGCGATAGTGTTATAAACTGCTACTGTTTTTATAATGCAATGCGCGATAATGTTATAAACTGCTACTGTTTTTATAATGCAATGCGCGATAATGTTATAAACTGCTACTGTTTTTATAATGCAATGCGCGATAATGTTATAAACTGCTACTGTTTTTATAATGTAATGCGCGATAATGTTATAAACTGCTACTGTTTTTATAATGTAATGCGCGATAATGTTATAAACTGCTACTGTTTTTATAATGTAATGCGCGATAATGTTATAAACTGCTACTGTTTTTATAATGTAATGCGCGATAATGTTATAAACTGCTACTGTTTTTATAATGTAATGCGCGATAATGTTATAAACTGCTACTGTTTTTATAATGTAATGCGCGATAATGTTATAAACTGCTACTGTTTTTATAATGCAATGCGCGATAATGTTATAAACTGCTACTGTTTTTATAATGCAATGCGCGATAATGTTATAAACTGCTACTGTTTTTATAATGTAATGCGCGATAATGTTATAAACTGCTACTGTTTTTATAATGTAATGCGCGATAATGTTATAAACTGCTACTGTTTTTATAATGTAATGCGCGATAATGTTATAAACTGCTACTGTTTTTATAATGTAATGCGCGATAATGTTATAAACTGCTACTGTTTTTATAATGTAATGCGCGATAATGTTATAAACTGCTACTGTTTTTATAATGCAATGCGCGATAATGTTATAAACTGCTACTGTTTTTATAATGCAATGCGCGATAGTGTTATAAACTGCTACTGTTTTTATAATGCAATGCGCGATAATGTTATAAACTGCTACTGTTTTTATAATGCAATGCGCGATAATGTTATAAACTGCTACTGTTTTTATAATGCAATGCGCGATAGTGTTATAAACTGCTACTGTTTTTATAATGTAATGCGCGATAATGTTATAAACTGCTACTGTTTTTATAATGCAATGCGCGATAATGTTATAAACTGCTACTGTTTTTATAATGCAATGCGCGATAATGTTATAAACTGCTACTGTTTTTATAATGCAATGCGCGATAATGTTATAAACTGCTACTGTTTTTATAATGTAATGCGCGATAATGTTATAAACTGCTACTGTTTTTATAATGCAATGCGCGATAATGTTATAAACTGCTACTGTTTTTATAATGCAATGCGCGATAATGTTATAAACTGCTACTGTTTTTATAATGCAATGCGCGATAATGTTATAAACTGCTACTGTTTTTATAATGCAATGCGCGATAGTGTTATAAACTGCTACTGTTTTTATAATGCAATGCGCGATAATGTTATAAACTGCTACTGTTTTTATAATGCAATGCGCGATAATGTTATAAACTGCTACTGTTTTTATAATGCAATGCGCGATAGTGTTATAAACTGCTACTGTTTTTATAATGTAATGCGCGATAATGTTATAAACTGCTACTGTTTTTATAATGCAATGCGCGATAATGTTATAAACTGCTACTGTTTTTATAATGCAATGCGCGATAATGTTATAAACTGCTACTGTTTTTATAATGCAATGCGCGATAGTGTTATAAACTGCTACTGTTTTTATAATGCAATGCGCGATAGTGTTATAAACTGCTACTGTTTTTATAATGTAATGCGCGATAATGTTATAAACTGCTACTGTTTTTATAATGCAATGCGCGATAATGTTATAAACTGCTACTGTTTTTATAATGTAATGCGCGATAATGTTATAAACTGCTACTGTTTTTATAATGTAATGCGCGATAATGTTATAAACTGCTACTGTTTTTATAATGCAATGCGCGATAATGTTATAAACTGCTACTGTTTTTATAATGCAATGCGCGATAATGTTATAAACTGCTACTGTTTTTATAATGCAATGCGCGATAGTGTTATAAACTGCTACTGTTTTTATAATGCAATGCGCGATAGTGTTATAAACTGCTACTGTTTTTATAATGCAATGCGCGATAATGTTATAAACTGCTACTGTTTTTATAATGCAATGCGCGATAATGTTATAAACTGCTACTGTTTTTATAATGCAATGCGCGATAATGTTATAAACTGCTACTGTTTTTATAATGCAATGCGCGATAATGTTATAAACTGCTACTGTTTTTATAATGCAATGCGCGATAATGTTATAAACTGCTACTGTTTTTATAATGTAATGCGCGATAATGTTATAAACTGCTACTGTTTTTATAATGCAATGCGCGATAATGTTATAAACTGCTACTGTTTTTATAATGCAATGCGCGATAGTGTTATAAACTGCTACTGTTTTTATAATGCAATGCGCGATAATGTTATAAACTGCTACTGTTTTTATAATGCAATGCGCGATAATGTTATAAACTGCTACTGTTTTTATAATGCAATGCGCGATAGTGTTATAAACTGCTACTGTTTTTATAATGTAATGCGCGATAATGTTATAAACTGCTACTGTTTTTATAATGCAATGCGCGATAATGTTATAAACTGCTACTGTTTTTATAATGCAATGCGCGATAATGTTATAAACTGCTACTGTTTTTATAATGCAATGCGCGATAATGTTATAAACTGCTACTGTTTTTATAATGTAATGCGCGATAATGTTATAAACTGCTACTGTTTTTATAATGCAATGCGCGATAATGTTATAAACTGCTACTGTTTTTATAATGCAATGCGCGATAATGTTATAAACTGCTACTGTTTTTATAATGCAATGCGCGATAATGTTATAAACTGCTACTGTTTTTATAATGCAATGCGCGATAGTGTTATAAACTGCTACTGTTTTTATAATGCAATGCGCGATAATGTTATAAACTGCTACTGTTTTTATAATGCAATGCGCGATAATGTTATAAACTGCTACTGTTTTTATAATGCAATGCGCGATAGTGTTATAAACTGCTACTGTTTTTATAATGCAATGCGCGATAGTGTTATAAACTGCTACTGTTTTTATAATGTAATGCGCGATAATGTTATAAACTGCTACTGTTTTTATAATGCAATGCGCGATAATGTTATAAACTGCTACTGTTTTTATAATGTAATGCGCGATAGTGTTATAAACTGCTACTGTTTTTATAATGTAATGCGCGATAGTGTTATAAACTGCTACTGTTTTTATAATGTAATGCGCGATAGTGTTATAAACTGCTACTGTTTTTATAATGCAATGCGCGATAGTGTTATAAACTGCTACTGTTTTTATAATGTAATGCGCGATAATGTTATAAACTGCTACTGTTTTTATAATGCAATGCGCGATAATGTTATAAACTGCTACTGTTTTTATAATGTAATGCGCGATAGTGTTATAAACTGCTACTGTTTTTATAATGTAATGCGCGATAGTGTTATAAACTGCTACTGTTTTTATAATGCAATGCGCGATAGTGTTATAAACTGCTACTGTTTTTATAATGTAATGCGCGATAATGTTATAAACTGCTACTGTTTTTATAATGCAATGCGCGATAATGTTATAAACTGCTACTGTTTTTATAATGTAATGCGCGATAATGTTATAAACTGCTACTGTTTTTATAATGTAATGCGCGATAATGTTATAAACTGCTACTGTTTTTATAATGTAATGCGCGATAGTGTTATAAACTGCTACTGTTTTTATAATGCAATGCGCGATAATGTTATAAACTGCTACTGTTTTTATAATGCAATGCGCGATAATGTTATAAACTGCTACTGTTTTTATAATGTAATGCGCGATAATGTTATAAACTGCTACTGTTTTTATAATGTAATGCGCGATAATGTTATAAACTGCTACTGTTTTTATAATGTAATGCGCGATAATGTTATAAACTGCTACTGTTTTTATAATGTAATGCGCGATAGTGTTATAAACTGCTACTGTTTTTATAATGCAATGCGCGATAATGTTATAAACTGCTACTGTTTTTATAATGCAATGCGCGATAATGTTATAAACTGCTACTGTTTTTATAATGTAATGCGCGATAATGTTATAAACTGCTACTGTTTTTATAATGTAATGCGCGATAATGTTATAAACTGCTACTGTTTTTATAATGTAATGCGCGATAATGTTATAAACTGCTACTGTTTTTATAATGTAATGCGCGATAGTGTTATAAACTGCTACTGTTTTTATAATGCAATGCGCGATAGTGTTATAAACTGCTACTGTTTTTATAATGTAATGCGCGATAATGTTATAAACTGCTACTGTTTTTATAATGCAATGCGCGATAGTGTTATAAACTGCTACTGTTTTTATAATGTAATGCGCGATAATGTTATAAACTGCTACTGTTTTTATAATGCAATGCGCGATAGTGTTATAAACTGCTACTGTTTTTATAATGCAATGCGCGATAGTGTTATAAACTGCTACTGTTTTTATAATGCAATGCGCGATAGTGTTATAAACTGCTACTGTTTTTATAATGCAATGCGCGATAATGTTATAAACTGCTACTGTTTTTATAATGCAATGCGCGATAGTGTTATAAACTGCTACTGTTTTTATAATGCAATGCGCGATAATGTTATAAACTGCTACTGTTTTTATAATGCAATGCGCGATAGTGTTATAAACTGCTACTGTTTTTATAATGTAATGCGCGATAATGTTATAAACTGCTACTGTTTTTATAATGCAATGCGCGATAGTGTTATAAACTGCTACTGTTTTTATAATGCAATGCGCGATAGTGTTATAAACTGCTACTGTTTTTATAATGCAATGCGCGATAGTGTTATAAACTGCTACTGTTTTTATAATGCAATGCGCGATAATGTTATAAACTGCTACTGTTTTTATAATGTAATGCGCGATAATGTTATAAACTGCTACTGTTTTTATAATGTAATGCGCGATAATGTTATAAACTGCTACTGTTTTTATAATGCAATGCGCGATAATGTTATAAACTGCTACTGTTTTTATAATGCAATGCGCGATAATGTTATAAACTGCTACTGTTTTTATAATGTAATGCGCGATAGTGTTATAAACTGCTACTGTTTTTATAATGTAATGCGCGATAATGTTATAAACTGCTACTGTTTTTATAATGCAATGCGCGATAATGTTATAAACTGCTACTGTTTTTATAATGTAATGCGCGATAATGTTATAAACTGCTACTGTTTTTATAATGCAATGCGCGATAATGTTATAAACTGCTACTGTTTTTATAATGCAATGCGCGATAATGTTATAAACTGCTACTGTTTTTATAATGCAATGCGCGATAATGTTATAAACTGCTACTGTTTTTATAATGTAATGCGCGATAGTGTTATAAACTGCTACTGTTTTTATAATGTAATGCGCGATAATGTTATAAACTGCTACTGTTTTTATAATGTAATGCGCGATAATGTTATAAACTGCTACTGTTTTTATAATGCAATGCGCGATAATGTTATAAACTGCTACTGTTTTTATAATGTAATGCGCGATAATGTTATAAACTGCTACTGTTTTTATAATGTAATGCGCGATAATGTTATAAACTGCTACTGTTTTTATAATGCAATGCGCGATAATGTTATAAACTGCTACTGTTTTGAAGTCCACTATATATACCATACAGTTATAAAGTTCACTATCTATACCTTACTGTTATAAAGTTCACTATCTATACTTTATTGTTATAAAGTTCACTATCTATACCTTATTGTTATAAATTTCACTATGTATACCTTACTGTTATAAAGTTCACTATGTATACCTTATTGTTATAAAGTTCACTATCTATACCTTACTGCTATAAAGTTCACTATCTATACTTTATTGTTATAAAGTTCACTATCTATACCTTATTGTTATAAATTTCACTATCTATACCTTACTGTTATAAAATTAACTATTCATACCTTACTGCTGTAAAGTTCACTATTTATACCTTACTGTTATAAAGTTCACTATCTATACCTTACTGTTATAAAGTTCACTATCTATACTTTATTGTTATAAAGTTCACTATCTATACCTTATTGTTATAAATTTCACTATCTATACCTTACTGTTATAAAATTAACTATTCATACCTTACTGCTGTAAAGTTCACTATTTATACCTTACTGTTATAAAGTTCACTATCTATACCTTATTGTTATAAAGTTTACTATTTATACCTTACCGTTATAAAGTCCACTATCTATGCCTTACTGTTATAAAGTTCACTATCTATACCTGACTGTTATAAAGTTCACTATCTATACCTTACTGTTATGAAGTCCACTATCTATACCTGACTGTTATAAAGTTCACTATCTATACCTTACTGTTATAAAGTTCACTATCTATACCTTACTGTTATAAAGTTCACTATGTATACCTTACTGTTATAAAGTTCACTATCTATACCTTAATGTTATAAAGTTCACTATTTATACCTTACTGTTATAAAGTTCACTATCTATACCTTACTGTTATAAAGTTCACTATCTTTACCTTACTGTTATAAAGTTCACTATCTATACCTTAATGTTATAAAATTCACTATTTATACCTTACTGCTATAAAGTTCACTATCTATACCTTATTGTTATAAATTCCACTATCTATACCTTACTGTTATAAAATTAATTATTTATACCTTACTGCTATAAAGTTCACTATTTATACCTTACTGTCATAAAGTTCACTATCTATACCTTATTGTTATAAAGTTTACTATCTATACCTTACTGTTATAAAGTCCACTATCTATGCCTTACTGTTGTAAAGTTCACTATCTATACCTTAATGTTATAAAGTCCACTATCTATACCTTACTGTTATAAAGTTCACTATCTATACCTTAATGTTATAAAGTTCACTATTTATACCTTACTGCTATAAAGTTCACTATGTATATCTTATTGTTATAAAGTTCACTATCTATACCTTAATGTTATAAAGTTCACTATCTATACCTGACTGTTGTAAAGTCCACTATCTATACCTTACTGTTATAAAGTTCACTATCTATACCTTACTGTTATAAAGTTCACTATCTATACCTTATTGTTATAAAGTTCACTATTGATACCTTACTGTTATAAAGTTAACTATCTATACCTGACTGTTATAAAGTTCTCTATCTATACCTTATAGTTATAAAGTTCACTATCTATACTTTACTGCTATAAAGTCCACTATCTATACCTGACTGTTATGAAGTCCATTATCTATATCTTATTGTTATAAAGTCCACTATCTATACCTTACTGTTATAAAGTTCACTATCTATACCTTACTGTTATAAAGTTCACTATCTATACCTCATTGTTGTAAAGTTCAATATCTATAATTTACTGTTATAAAGTTCACTATCTATACCTGACTGTTGTAAAGTCCACTATCTATACCATACTGTTATAAAGTTTACTAGTTATACCTTACTGTTATAAAGTTCACTATCTATACCTTATTGTTATAAAGTTCACTATCTATACCTTACTGTTATAAAGTTCACTATCTATACCTCATTGTTGTAAAGTTCAATATCTATAATTTACTGTTATAAAGTTCACTATCTATACCTTATTGTTATAAAGTTCACTACCTATACCTTACTGTTATAAAGTTCACTATCTATACCTTACTGTTATAAAGTTCACTATCTATACCTTATTGTTATAAAGTTCACTATCTATACCTTGTTGTTGTAAAGTTCAATATCTATAATTTACTGTTATAAAGTTCACTATGTATACCTTACTGTTATAAAGTTCACTATCTATACCTTACTGTTATAAAGTTCACTATCTATACCTTATTGTTGTAAAGTTCAATATCTATAATTTACTGTTATAAAGTTTACTAGTTATACCTTACTGTTATAAAGTTCACTATCTATACCTTATTGTTATAAAGTTCACTATCGATACCTTACTGTTATAAAGTTAACTATCTATACCTGACTGTTATAAAGTTCTCTATCTATACCTTATAGTTATAAAGTTCACTATCTATACTTTACTGCTATAAAGTCCACTATCTATACCTGACTGTTATGAAGTCCATTATCTATATCTTATTGTTATAAAGTCCACTATCTATACCTTACTGTTATAAAGTTCACTATCTATACCTTACTGTTATAAAGTTCACTATCTATACCTCATTGTTGTAAAGTTCAATATCTATAATTTACTGTTATAAAGTTCACTATCTATACCTGACTGTTGTAAAGTCCACTATCTATACCATACTGTTATAAAGTTTACTAGTTATACCTTACTGTTATAAAGTTCACTATCTATACCTTATTGTTATAAAGTTCACTATCTATACCTTACTGTTATAAAGTTCACTATCTATACCTCATTGTTGTAAAGTTCAATATCTATAATTTACTGTTATAAAGTTCACTATCTATACCTTATTGTTATAAAGTTCACTACCTATACCTTACTGTTATAAAGTTCACTATCTATACCTTACTGTTATAAAGTTCACTATCTATACCTTATTGTTATAAAGTTCACTATCTATACCTTGTTGTTGTAAAGTTCAATATCTATAATTTACTGTTATAAAGTTCACTATGTATACCTTACTGTTATAAAGTTCACTATCTATACCTTACTGTTATAAAGTTCACTATCTATACCTTATTGTTGTAAAGTTCAATATCTATAATTTACTGTTATAAAGTTCACTATGTATACCTTACTGTTATAAAGTTCACTATCTATACCTTACTGTTATAAGGTTCCCTATCTATACCTGACTGTTATAAAGTCCACTATGTATACCATACTGTTATAAAGTTTACTAGTTATACCTTACTGTTATAAAGTTCACTATCTATACCTTATTGTTATAAAGTTCACTATCGATACCTTACTGTTATAAAGTTAACTATCTATACCTGACTGTTATAAAGTTCTCTATCTATACCTTATAGTTATAAAGTTCACTATCTATACTTAACTGCTATAAAGTCCACTATCTATACCTTACTGTTATAAAGTTCACTATCTATACCTTAGTATTATATAAAAGAGGAGTTTCTTTGATTTTTCCTGATGTAGTTATGCATATCTCCGTCTTCGGTGGCTGGAATTTGCCTAGAATAAAATAACCGGTTGATGTTAGCAAATAAAAACTATACCTGCCACAATGTGTCGCACTACGTTGGTCAGAAGTATTTGCAAGAGAATTTGATTTTCACTTTTCCAAAAAGTGTGGTATTAAAATAAATGAAAAAATATTAAGGAAGTTTAAACAGAAAGTTATAACTAATATCAAGCAGAGCTCATGCATGAAGCTGTTGTCTTACACGAGTGGCTGTGAGTTTTTGGTATGCTGCTTGCCAAGCATGGTCATGTAAACACTGTTTTTAAATCTCATATATGGTCGTAGGCTTTAAAAAACATCAGCTTGCACTTCCTGTATTGATTAAAGGGGTCAAACTTTCTGCTACCATAAATGCACAAGTGCAGTAGTTCTAAAACGATTGACTGCAAAACACTATCATGCAGATTATGTGGTTCATAGATCAACAGTTTTTGATCTTCAATGTTAACTTGTCTAGAAAATCATAAAGCTATGCAGGCGTTGAAAGAACTTGCTAAGTGCACATATTGGAAGGTCATGCAAGGGTCCCATAGTGATTCTACCAAATAGATGTTACAACAGCTAAATTCTGCATTCCATCTTAATCTAACCAGTTTCTTCAAAATCAATTTTATTTGGATAATAAGATATTTGAATAATAAAGTATTTAGATACAGACTTTCCTATATGAAACTCACGCTATATGAAAACCATGCAATTGCTATTACGTTAGGTGATTGCTGATGTGTTCAGGATAAAAGAGAATATTTAAATAGCTATTGTCTGATTCAGCCCGGAGGTTTTCTTGGGTATTTCATTTGCATGAAAATCACTAGTCAATGTCATGAACCACCAGAACACAGCCACAGAGTCATGAGAGCCAAAGAAAGATAGTGTTAGCTTGTTTTGTTAGAGCCTCTGCGACATAGTATAAAGTTTTACATGCCAGCTATGCTCCAAGTTCAAGGTCATAGGCAGTGCAGTACTCGAGACAGAAAGGGATCTGTCTTAAGGCATGAGAACAATGTTTTAGTTACTAAAACAAAACATACTTACGCTCTTTACCAAGCTTAATAGCTTCTTTTTTCCGCGCTTTCAGCTGACTTCTTGTTAAGAAATTCCCGTTTTTATCTTTGCCGTACTTAAATTTTTCTAAAAAAAGAAAATGAATAAAGCTTGCAATGTTTTCAAAAAATTCTTGCACACACTTTAACAAGGGTCACTTCAATGCTAGGTGTCACTTCTATGACAAGTTTCGCTTCCATGACAAGTGTCACTATTTGACTTGCATATCCTCTAAATGCAAGTATATCATCAGTACAACTCTTGAAATATAGATCTTACTTAAAAGTGCGTTAACTGTTTCCAACTGATCTTCTGTGAGTTTATCTTTTCTCGACTTCCAATGGGCAGTGCTAACTGCTTCAGCCATGATTGTGATAACACTCTGAAGGTATTGTGTGCCGGGCAATAATCTGAAACAATAAACAGCAAGTTAGCTAATAGAAACTAGCAAACATTGTATTGAAAAGCTTCATCAGCAGCTCTGAAACAAAACGGGGAAATCCCTTAAGTGCACACAAATCTGCCTGAAGGATGGAGAGTGGAAAAAAAGAATAGGAATAGGTGTGAGTACTGCTGAGACTACATGATGAGACAACTACAGAGTATAATGAATCTCACCTGGAAAGATAAGGTCAAGAACACTGAAATCCTAAAGTGGGCTGGCCTCCCATCTATAGCGGACATTCTGTTGAAAAAAGACCTAAGATGACCGGGACATGTGAGCAGAATAGGTGAATGAGTGATTGTTGAGACATCTATTATATTCACAACTCTACAAAGAGGAATCAGGGTAGAACCAGACTGAGATACAAAGTTGTAGCTAAGCGTAACATGAAGATGAGGGAACTAGACACAAACAGATGCAAGAGAAAGTAAAAAACAGAGCTGCACGGAAGTCAATGATCCAACCTAAGGCATAAGAACGTCATTGTCGGAATGACCGACTGCAAGAGAGAAAGAAACTGCTGCGAGAGAAACAAAGTGGATGACAGGAGGTCTTGACACGGATGCTGTTATTAAACAGATTGCAAGTGGAAGTTTCATTCATGCAGCTCAACATTTATAATAAAGCATTTAAAACTTTGTTAATTTTACCATATTTACATCTGAACTTACAATTCCAATTGACAACTTTCTATTTTTAACTAAATTTGGCAACAACAAAATTTTCTGTTATTTTAGAAAAATATTTACGTAAAATATTACACCAATGCTAAAGATTTGTGTATACAACTAATTCAATTATTATTACATTGAAAGAATCGGCTGAGGTACATCGCAACAACAGAGAGCATCTGCTTAGGTACATAGCAAAAACAGAGAGCACTTGCTGTGGTACACCACAAGAACAGAAAGCACCTGCTGAGGTACATCCGGAAAACAGAGAGCACCTGCTGAGGTTTATCGAAAAAACAGAGAGCACCTGCCGAGGTAGGCCTACGTCACAAGAACAGAGAGCATCTGCTGAAGTGCATCGCTGAAACAGAGAGCACCTACTAAAATACATTACAAGAGGTGCCCTCAGCAAAGAACACCTACTGAGATATATTATAGAGGAGGAGCCTCAGCAGATCTTTCTGTTTCTGTTCTCAGAAAAATAAAGCATCAGCTGACACACGGTGCAAGAACAAAGAGCACCTGCTAAGCTACATCTCATGAACAGAGAGCACCCGCTGAGCTACATCGGAAGAACAGAGAGCACCTGCTGAAGTACTTCGCAAGGACAAAGAGCACCTGCTTAGGTACATAGCATGAACAAGTGTGACCTTGAGCAAGGCCTTGACAATGAGGCCTGGAAATAGTGTGATGACCGAGCAATCTTTAATAATCAATTTGATGCTCTGAAAAATAATAATAAAAAAGTGTATTTGCTGATTGGCTTAATGATATACAGTTGCATGTCAGCTTGCAGTTGGTCTGCCATATGGCAGAGTCTTATAAAACAATATTATGATTAATGGGCTTGTTCACCTCATCAATGCTTATGAGATGGGTGCAGCTCTATGTGTTGCAACGAGTCTTGGCTCCAAAGGTGGGCGCAGTCCAATTTCTTGTGGAGAATACCTGTGACGTAATCAAAAGAGGGAGTAGCCCATCGTGACTGAAAGGTCTGAGAGCAACACAAAAGGTTTAGTGATGGTCCGTCAGATCTTAGAGAGTGGAGAATGATATCTATACATACATGTAATTTGTCTTGGTTTGTATGTTTCTGTATGTTTGTTCTATTCATTCTGAAATTAGTGAACGGACTTGAACCAAACTTTTACCAACCAACTCTATGAGTCCAGAGATGGTTTTAGGCTATATAGTTATAGAGGCTGAGGCTAGAGGCTCCAAGTGGACAAAATTAGCATCATTATAATTTTATTTTAGTGTTACAACTATAACACAAACTATAGTTGTTAGATATAATGAAACATGTGCAGTTAAACTTCGGTTGGTTTAAACAAGATTTAAAGATTTGGATGTTCTGGAAGACCGAGTTGGAGGTCTTCTGAGGCCTAGACCTTATTAGTTGTAGGTCACCACTGCAACTTAAATCACGGTTGCAGAAATTAAATTAAACCTTTGAGAATAAACTTAAATGTGTGTGAGAAAGGTGTAGACATATGGAGGTGTAAGACAAACATTTTGAAATATCATTTTAAGCGTTTTAAGTGTTATGTCATTAAAAATTAAGATTTTATAATCAAATTAAATTGTTGATTCTATTAGACATTATTGTAGAATATGATGTGATTGATGAGTAAAGCTGAAAATTAAACCACATGCAAATTCCTTTCATAGAAGTGATTCGAGCAACGCCATGTATTTCTGCTAGCACCATTTATTCCAAATAGACAACAATTTCCCATTTTTAAAATATGCAAACTAAACAAGTTATTTCTTGTTCCTTTCATAGAATTAATTAAATATGATTGTTTCCTGTTTTGGTACAGCTTTTTATAAAATTTGCACATACTTCGAAGACTTTTTTTAATTTTATCTAAAAAAGCTGATACAAGTAAAGGCTTGATGGAATTTACTCGTTACTACTAGGAGGCAGTTTGATTTTAATTCAAGGTGCTGTTGAGAAGCTGGTTCTATTATGATATATAGTATACATATAGTATATATATGTACTGTACATGTTTAAATTATAGTTTTTTTCTTATATTGCTTTTATTACTGGCATCAGCTAACAATAATACATTATTTAGAAATGAAATCAAGATGTATATAACTGAGGAATTTATCAAAACGAATAATGTTGAGTAAAAATGCCACTAAAACAAACATATTTTTACTGACAAAAAATTAACTAAAAGTAGTTCATTTGTTGATGAAACTATAAAATTACTATATTTGTGTAATTTCAAATATGTTTTAATTAAGATTTTGATGGAGTGAAAATGTGTTCATGAAACCAAAAACCTTTTTTGTTTTGACTTGAAAATCGATAGTGAAAATAAAAGCAAAGATTTGTGAGAAGATGGCCAACGGCTACTTTCTGTTTCCATAGAAACTAGCAGAATATCTGAAAGACTATAGTAATCCAAAAAACCATCTCTATGGTTCTCACTTGACTATAATTTTGTAAAAAAGGCTTTATCATAACCAATTATTCACTGTTCTATAAAAATGAAAACAGTATACTATAAGAATCAATTGTAAGAGATAACTTTTTAAAGCTAATTTTATAGAGTGGAAGCAACTCTTTGATTGGTTGACATATTTTTATCTAGACATATTTTGTATGAAGGTAAACTTTAAAGCTGGTTAATCCACCAGTCGACACAGACATCTAATTTCCAGTTAATCATTTTACAACATTATCGGAGATATTCTCTCTTTGCTAGATTACAATCGAGTTATTCTCTTACCTATTAGTCATCCTACTACCAGAGTGTGACAGAGTTACGTGAAATAATTTGTATTCTGATATGTGACAGTTTAGGTTAATTTTATTTGCAAGCCAAGTGAGTTTTATATTACAGTTTTTGAAACTGAGCTGATCCCATTGTTTGGACTAATACATAAAATGACCAGTCTGATGCAATACAATTTATGATGACATAAATTATACCTAAGCTCTGTGACAGACTACGCCAAATAGTCTAAGAAATTGCACCTCCTATTTACGATGCGGCGATCGCTATGAAATACAGTCAAATATATAAATTTAATATTAAAAAATAGACTGAGTAGAAAAGTGCCTCTGTTGGCCTGACAACGCGATGTTTCTATTACTAGCATTAACATTACTAGTGCTGTAGTAGTAGTTTGTGTACTGAAATATTTCTATTGTTGAATAAAACTTTCTATGCATGGATTAGCTTGTATGATGCATTTGTAGTTGTCATACCAAGTGAGCACACAATTCTGTTTGTGTAGTTTTGGCTGATTTTCAACGAGTACTGTTTTGTGTACCGATTTAAAATTTGCACGCATAAAATAGATTGCACTTACCTTGGAAATGAACCGCTCTATCAAATAGACATATTTGAGAGAAGAAAATGAAGGATATCTAACCGATTAACATAAATGTCAATCTTCCAGTTGATCAAACAAGTAATGGACCATAAAACTTTCTCTTTACATAATTTTGACATAGCATTAAATGACCATTTATATAAACCTACATTTGCAGAAACAAAGAAAAAAATTGGCAAAATTGTTGTTAAATGGTCAACTGTAGGAAAATAAATATGTAATACTGACATAAATATGTATACGCACCAGCACTGCTTATATTTTCCTTCAGTATGCCCTTTTGCGCATTTGATGAAAACTATATAAGCTGTGAGCATACCGTGTCAAGCAGAGCAGTTGGCTAGCCTGTGGGAGTGTCGAATGCATTCACACAGTCTTGGGGACCTACTAGCCACCTAGAAGACCTGGTAAGATAGGTTATAGTAAACATGGCTCTTGCTTTTACACACTGTGAATAAAATGTTTATGACGTAGAATATTTAAAGAAAAAACGAGGCTATAACCTAAAGCATCAAGTGGTTCGACGCTGGTACGCGATGTGAATGATTATAGAATGTGCAAATACATAAGTTAACTGTGATTTATGAACTGCATTTGTAAAATTAAAATGTGCTGAACACACTAGCCATAAATCAAGTTTTAACATTATGACTTTTTATGCTTTTTCAGGTTAAAATATTTGTTTAGAACTTGCTTTCTGAGTGCCAAAATTCTGTTTATCTTTAACCAATTGAAAACTTTTAAATAAAACTGTATTGTCATTATTAGCTGTTAAATTTTCTAATAATAAAATAGTTATAAGAATTCTAAAGCTTTTATTACGTACCCTTTAAAATCATTTGTGTGCAACTTTGTTCCAAATTCCTAGGTCAAGGTCGGGAAAAAGAGTTGAAGTGATACGCATATCTGTTACGATTTTGAATGTTTGTTTCAGACATGATATTACTCTGAGACCCTCATTAGTAATCTCTGCTGCCACTTTGTTACAGAGGTAGATGAGCGCTGTTGGGAGTCACAAGAACCGGATGATTGCAAAAAATTGAGCAGGCCTCATCAATTTTCAACAAGTCTCAGCAGAGCTCAAAATGACCACGGAAAAGCTCAAAATAAAAACGGCACGTCAAACAAATGGGATTGGAAACTACTGTAATGGAAAGGTGCTGCCACACACGAATGGCGTTTCTTCCGAAGAAGACTTCTTGGATGCTGTCATGAACAAGTTTTTAAAAGAAATACTTAAATGCTATGAAGACCGAAGCCGGTGAGTTCAGATATCAAAAACTCACCAATTCTAGCAAACAATGTCTCAACACAGAAACAGGCTCAGCTTGTATGTACGCTATGGAGACAATTGTTTGTCAAAAAATTTGAAAGTGACTTGTTTGATTTTTAATTGATTTGAAAGTTTGAAATGATTATCAAAAATCCTAAACATAGAAAGCTATCATTTGTTCGGTATTGATTGTTAACGTGAGAACAAACTGCTTTTTAAAAAATAACATTATAGTAACTTCCGATTCAGTTTAAGAAACAAACACTTGCCAGAAATGTCTACACATCATAGCATTTGTCGACAACATAGATACTGTCATCAATGTTTCTATTGCGTATGATAACACTCTAAAGTCAGCTATGAGTTTGTAATGAAATCTGTCGTTGCCTGCTTGTGTGGTGTCATGAGAGCTTTAAACTGAAGAGTGAGTTTTGTTGCTGTAGACCGATATTGGAGTTTTATCAGCCGGAGGAATTGAGGAAGCGAGTAGATTTGAGCTTGAAGGAACAGTCTATGAGTGACAATGAGCTAAAGACTGTCATGGAACAGGTCGTCAGATATTCGGTGAAAACAGGTACGATGTCATACTCGATAGTTGTGTTACGACTGGTCTTAGATGTCGGCTCTTCAGAGGTAACTTTGAGGGGGCTCACAGGTTATGTTACTCTGTAAGTATGTCAGGCACTGCACTAGGTTCTATGAGCTAATGTAAGAGCATTGTTATAGAATCTCAATCATAAACAAACGTGCCGTTAATTGATGCATTTTCACAATTGCGCTAGGAGTAAAAATGCTTGGTCATTAATGGCAACCATGATTTTACGCCGACGCAAGAATGTCTTTGTTATACTGTCTGCCTCTACTCATTTGTCCTCTCTCTGTTTGTAGGACATCCTCATTTTTTTAACCAGCTATTTGGTGGCGTCGACAGAGTGGCCTTGAGCGGGGCTATCCTTGCGGAAGCTCTAAATACCTCTGGGTAAGGTCCTTTCTGTTTCTATGTTTTAATGTTGAATAGCACCAAAGCTGAGGGCTTCACAATAATGTCATTTTTGCTCTGTCTTCCTTCCCAAACTCTGGTAAATCTGGTTAAGGCAATCGCCTGTCAGAGTCCGGAGTAACCTGCAGTAACCTGCAGTAACCTGTCGGTTTGATAGAAAGAAGAATTTAGGCTAAATGCCCTTATTGCTGCGACCGGCGGTCTTTTTAAGGATTGAACTCAAAGCTGTTGTTTACAAATCAGGTGCTCTGGACACCTAGCCCACGGCTAGTAGTCTAGAATATTTTCAGAGATGACCTTTTTTGTTCGGTTTACGAGTTTTATCCTTTTGTTACCTTTTTCAACACTGATATTCAATTTTAGCTATACCTTTGAAGTAGCTCCAGTTTTCACCTTGATGGAAAGAGAACTAGTCCAAAAGCTGTGTTGCGAGTTTCTTCATTTCCCTCAGGTAGGCAAGCATAATCCTTGGTTCCCAAGCTTTGATCACCAAATGAAAAGACCTTTTCTGTATCTATAAGCTCAAAGTTAAAATCATCTTGATTCTGTCTCTACCAGAATTCCGGTAATTTATCTATTTGTACATCTTGTAAGGGAGATGGCATATTTTGTCCTGGAGGTTCCGCAGCCAACATGAATGCTCTAAGCTTGGCCAGGTACTACAGATACCCGTTTAGTAAGACTCAGGGAATGCGTGCCCTGCCACCAGTACATCTCTATACCTCTAAATCGGTAAGTACAGTAAGTACAGGTAAGTAGCTCTCATATAAAACAAACCGAACTTTAACTGTAATCTATTCGACATCGTAAACAGTCGCTATAGTTGCGATGTTAAGAGAAACTTTTGTGTTTCATACGGAACAACATTTATGATATATTTAGACAAATCTGTTGTTTTTTATTAAAAAGTGACTATTATTGTTTTTTTTAGTTTTCACATCAAAACAAAATTTTTTAACCAACCAAACAGATCATCAAAGTCAGCAAGCAGTGACCGGTCACTAGGAATAATGTATTGTTACTTTGGCATGCTGTATGCCAACCTAGTACATTGGTGTACTAGTGCGCCAGTAGTACTAGGAAAGGTTCACTAGTACGCTAGAAAGGTTTACAACTCGATAAAACAGTTTTTACAGCTGTTACCTTCGATCAGTTATATCTAGAGTGAATACCCCTATTTCTTAAATATTGTTTGAAGATATAGGCAATATCTGCTGTAAGCCAAATGCTTGCAATATTTGAAATCTTCATAAATCAGGTTATCTAAATGGCTGAGCAAAGATTCGCACTGCGTGCCCAAGCTGTTGAAGAGCTTCAGTATCACCACTTATCATTATATCACAAATATTCATATAATACATTAATAATTTTGATAGCCTTATGTAATGCTCGCTAACAGACCCATCCTCGATTGAAAAGAATATTAATGAATCTAAATTATTAATGCCATAAGCCTTGATGAAAGAATCCAAGCTTCTAGTCAAGCTTCTTCAATTGTTTTGAATTAGTGAAATTATGCGTCTCATTTCATAAAGCGAGGTATGCGCTCTAGGCTAGGTGTAAGCGTAAAGGATTGTGTATTTTCCGATCTGTCATAGCAATCCATAGACAACACGGGACATTTTAAAAGCCTTTTCACTTTTGGAATTCTTCATTAAGCCACCATTTTATGATTTTCAAGGGACACTACTCACTGTCAAAAGCTGCTTTTTTCCTTGGCTTTGGATTGGACAACATTGTTGGCGTTGAAACTGATGATGTTGGAAGAATGATTCCAGGAGAGTTAGACAAGGCCATAAAGAAATCTATTTCCATGGTATGGCATAAGTTTTGGATTGTTGTTATACAGCCGCAAGCCTGTTGAGGTTATTTTATGTTGTCCTTTTTATTGGCTCTTCTCACAACATGAATTGACATTGCAGGGGTTTGAACCGCTGTTTGTGAATGCAACAGCGGGCACGACCGTCATGGGAGCCTTTGATCCGATTGAAGAGATTGCTGAAATATGTCGACGAAACCAGACTGGCAAAGAAAAAATTTGGCTGCATGTTGATGCTGCTTGGGGAGGTTCAGCAATTCTCTCACCGAAGCTAAGGTAGGAAAATGCATTCAGAGGGAGATAACTCCTGTTAAGCATTGATTTTTCATGTGGCATCTGACTCTGTTTATGATTTTTCATACTACAATGGACAGTTATGGTCAGCATCTAAATACCTTTGATGCTGGGAAGCTAAATGGAAGCTAAATGCGTTTTTAGATATTTGCTGTTTGAAATACTCAAATCATATCTTCAATCTGTCTGACCATCTATTACATTCCTACTTCTCTATAAAAACCACTACACCATATACCAGACACCAACACCTTACCAATTTACAATATATAACAACGTTATACAAAAAGAGCTTTTTCAAAAACATGATTTACATTAGTATTTTTTGTTTTTGTCTCATGGTTTAATTTGCTCTAAATAGCATTAAAAAAGCTATGTAAATAAAATTAATATCTATCTACTATAAATGAACCAGTTTTATAATTTTATATGGTAACCAGATAGATGATTTATGCCCAATATGACTAGCTATCAATTGAACCCCGCTGCTCGCTGACATGTTGAATGATGGCCTTTTCACAGACACAAATTGAGGGGTGTTGAGAAAGCTGACTCTTTCACCTGGGATCCACATAAGATGGCCGGCCCGCTGCTGCAGTGCTCTGTTATCCTAACTCGTCATGTAAGTTCTTCCTGTATGTCTCGTGTTCAGCCAAAAAGTTCATTTTTCTTACACCATTATAGCAAATCTTATAGAGATTTCAAGTACATACAGTGCGTGATGGAGCAGTCTTGGATATTGAGAAGCTTGAGTTGTCCTTTTCTGATTAAAGAAAAAAGCTGATCAAAATATAATTAGATTATAAAGGCTCCATGTCAAGAATATAAATCTGGTGCCAAAGCCACTCTTTCTATGGTAATCCTGCATGGATAAGCAAAACCGTAACTTTTTTACTACAAAAGCTGGTCACTGCCAAACAGGAAGTAACGAAAGGCTTGAAAAGTCGGAAGAATTGCAGGCTATGTTGGTGTGACAAAAGGTTAACAAAAATTTAAGAATCAATGAATGTTGTAATGAATGAATGTTCAATGAATTGTTTTAAAAATCAAATGATAGGCGGTAGCAGGTGCTTGTTTGCTATAGTATATACATGTATTTATACTGTCAGGTTGGATTGTTGGCAAACGCTCACAGCGCTAAAGCAAAGTACCTCTTTCAACAAGACAAGGTCTATGATATTAGCTATGACACGGGTGACAAGTCGATACAGTGCGGCAGAAAGGTGGATGCCTTGAAACTTTGGGTAGGTATCTTTATCCTACGTTAGTCTGATGGCAGTCTCGTGAACCGTGAGAGATCATCATGCGTGATAAATATCCTCATAATTATTCGTAGAGTGGTGCATACGATAGTGTGATTGGCTGAGAAACTGAGTATCCAGGTTTGATTCCTGCGCAGTTCAATTACTTTTCCAAACGCTCTTAGCATGGATCCAGACAGACAAACATGGCTACTATTATAGTAAAGATTACAGGGCGTTACCCGCTTCCTTTCCATTCCTTCGTTGGATTGAACAATAGAACGAATGTATTAACTATCATGTTGCCAACATTAACTTTATGATGATGATATTTAAAAAGACAACTTTCACATTTGTGCTCAAAAGAAAGTTTTGTACACAAACTAAAAATTGGGCTATTAGAGAAGCAATAAAATAATGATCACATAGAACAACAACTCTAACTGTGATAAAGTGTAAACTCTACTAGGAAACATGTGACTAGTTCTGGCACCATAGATGCATGTAAGTGCCATAACTCTTGCTAGCGTTTTGAGATAATTGCCACTGTCGCTGGACACGACCACACTAGTTTGCCACTGTCGCTGGACACCACCACACTAGTTTGCCACTGTCGCTGGACACCACCACTAGCTTGCTACTGTCGCTGGACACCACCACTAGTTTGCCACTGTCGCTGGACACGACCACACTAGTTTGCCACTGTTGCTGGACACGACCACTAGTTTGCCACTGTTGCTGGACACGACCACACTAGTTTGCCACTGTCGCTGGACATGACCACGCTAGTTTGCCACTGTCGCTGGACACGACCACTAGTTTGCCACTGTCGGTGGACGCGACCACACTAGTTTGCCACTGTCGCTGGACACGACCACACTAGTTTGCTTCGCATCTACTCAAAAATGTTTTTGTAGTTTTAAGAACTTTACATAGTCTTAGACATGTATTTAGTAATTCACAGTGAGTCACTTTGTAAAAAGATAATTCATCAACATAAGATGCCTAGTAATAACTATTTGGTTTGTTGAAATGTCAAACTCAAGCCCTAACCTGTCTCTTGCTAGTAGTTTTTCAATTACCAACTACTATCAATTATCAATTACCAATACTATCAACTACCAATTACTGTTTACAGAAGTTCCTGTCGCTCTGATCACCCATGAGTTTGCAGTTGACTACCCGCTGTGTGACATTGCGAGTAAATCGATATTTTTTGCAAAATTTTGTTCAGGCACTGATTCTGCTAAACTTAACAACTAATACATTTTGAAGGTGCAATGGAAATCTAGAGGCACTGAAGGTTTGGCAAAAGATATTGAAAAGTGTTTCGATACGGCCCTCTACCTTCGCGACCGACTAGAAACGACTCCAGGGTTCAGGCTACTGATATCAGAACCAGAGTGCACCAATGTCTGTTTCTGGTACATTCCCAAATGTATGAGAGGCAAGGAAGAGAATAGTGAGTGGTGGGAGAAACTTTCTCGGGTATGTTTAACCAGAGGTTTTGTCAGCTTGTATGTTGCATATCACCGATTATTATTTCTTATACTCTACAAAACAATCAAAACATGTCTATAGTTATGTAACAGATAGCGGCAAACATCTACTACTTCAATAAAAAAACAGTTCCTTGAAATTCTCCTACGCTTCATGCAAATACAGTTTAATAAATTTATTGTTTCAGTAGCTCTGCAAATCATGAAGGCATCAGAAATCATTCTAAGATAAATACAAAAAATTTGTAGATTACTGTCGCTGTTGCTTTTAACAGCGTTTATCAGATTTTAAGATATACTCAGTGAATTTTTGTTTGAAATATATATACATAAATAATATAAATAAATAATACATATATGCTGTTAAAATGATGCTAAATACTTGCAAGTGTTGAGGTTTTGGGTTTGTGGATTAGCTTAGATCAAAAGGAACATTATCCAGACGGCTTAAAAAATTGTGAGTGTATGAATTCTGCAGATTACAATTTATGGTAGCAGATAAGACTCAGTCAGCAAACTAGTTATGTTGAAGTGAACCTTTTTTTTTATTTTAATAAAAAGAAAAAGTTATGTTTTAAACCTAAATTGTAACGACATAAAATTCCTCCTTGGTTTTTCTTGCAACCAAACATCTTTTCTATAAGAACTCTAATACATGTGAGCTAAAATGTTAAGCTAAATAAAAACTGCTCCCCATGCTCCATTAACAATTTGTAGGTGGCTCCCGCAATTAAAGCCCGAATGCAGCAGAAAGGAAGCATGTTAGTCGGCTATCAGCCACAAGGAGAGTTTGTCAATTTCTTTAGGATGGTCGTTGCCAAGGCCAACCACGAGCGACAGGACATGGACTTTGTTGTGAGCACAATCTCTTCTTATGGAGAGGAGTTATTCAAGGAATAAGAGCCGTTTGATTTACTTCCTTTGTGCGAGACGCAATAGAGACACCCAGACTATTGACAGAACTAACACGATCAATGTTTACAACTTTTCAAAACTCCCTTTCACTCCTTTTCTTCCTTTTACTTTGAAAATGATTTAAAGCAGTGACAGTACTATGACTATTACCTCAACACACACTAAATAATTTTTAAATACCTCATTATTTCAAAAGCCCATTGCCTCTACACAGCTCATATGATGGATAGAACAGAAGGATGAGTGTCACCTGACAGTTTCTTGATTGCGCCTGTAACAATGCTGATAACAAAACCAACTTCGAACTTTTTGCCTCTATTTTTGAACTTTGACCTTTTCCATTTTACACGACATAACCATTTGCTATTGTCACACTGTGCTGTAACGTTATGACAACACGTGTCAGCTTGGTGTTTGAACTGGCAGTACAATTGACTATCTCTGAAATATACTCGCTTCTAAAACCTTAAAAAACAAATTATCTTTTGAAAGTACACAAATCAACATGGTTTTGTAAGAGATTAAACACTATGATAAAACACAACCAAAATGTAGTAACTATTTTAACAATAGTGCATCCATTCCATACAAAAAAACTATTATAGAAGTGAAACTCGATATGGATGATAGATAAAAATTAACTTTATTTAAACATGTCAATGCGGCTTTAAACCAATTAGACCATGAGACAAAAAACAAACAATAGTAAAGTAAATTATTGTATTAAAAAAAAGCTATTTATGCATAATGCTGTTCTACATTGTAAATTGGTAAGTTTTTGGTGTCTGATATAATGTGTGGTGGTTTTTGGCAGAAGTAGGAATGCTAGGGATGGTCAGGCAGATTGAAGATACGATTTGAGTATTGTAAACAGCAAATACCTAAGGAGACATTTAGCTCCTCAGCATTTAGATGCTAATTATAATCATCCATATCACGTAGCATAACTCTAAAGCATAATTTTTGAAAACATTCTGGTTTTTCAATATCAGTTTTCGATACAAATGTATACCAGTTTGGAGCAGCGTAAGAAAAAAATAGACAATATACATGTATTATTATTAAAAGTACATGTGGAATAAAAAATAAGTAGTATATATATATTACTAAAAAAATACTTCAAGTATTAGAATAGACAATATACAGGTTATGCACAAGAATATAAGAAATGATTAAACAATATACAGGAGATTGAAAACATCTGAGGTATTAAGTTGTCTGTAAGATGACGCTACGAGCAGAGGAAATATTAGAAGATTATTGAATATATATATAAGAAAAATAAAACTTTACAGCATTAAGGAAAGAGCAGTCCATAACTAGACGAGTATTTCTAGATCCATATGATAACAATGAGATATCATAAAGCCTCTAACATAATTATTTTAGAGAAAAAACAATTACAGTGCAGCAGGAGAAGACAACCCTTGATATCATAAAAAACTATGATCATAGAATGGTGCATGCTTTAGACTTGGACTTCCCTATGACTATATGATCGGCTGCATGAACTCCGATATGGTCAGTATCACCTAGTCTATGCGGAGTCATGTCCCCATTCCCTTCAGCTGGCAGTGGTTTATAAAAGTCTTGTAGCCTCTTGTGCTCAAATGGTAAGTCAACTCCTAAAATTGTAGGCTTATTCAGTAAAACAAATACGAAAGAGCTGGTAAGTAACTCTCTCAATGTTTAAGGCTACAGAAACTAATGTAACCATCATTCAATAAAGGCTTCGGTGAAATTACTAACCTAAGGCTACAGCATTGTTCTCATCCTTTATGATCTGCTGAGCTTGGCTATAAAGTTGGCTTACGTTGTGTTTAGTGAAGGGGTGTGAGTGAATAGTGAGAGCTTCAAACTCTAACCTCACTCTCTCACCTAAAACAAATGACGAATATTTGTGCAGTCTGGTCAGAAATGAAGAAGGAGGTGCCCTGGGGGTAAGAGAGGAATAGCGAAGGAGTGTATGTAAAAAAGGACAGCAAAGGTATATACAAAACAAAATAAAGGTAAAAACAAAACATAGAAAAAACTCAAAAGAGTATCTTTGTAACGAGTACTTACAGCCGTAAGGCAAAACTACGGTAGCATGCAGTCCGCCTGCTGGCTGTATGAGAGCACGAGTCAGTATCACGTCTCTGTTGATTGTTAGGTAGCACACAACAATCTGCTCTTCTATATCGGAGAGTTCCTCATTAGGGAATATCACACCCCAACCCATCGTATCATCTTTCTGGATGAGTGTAGCGGCTGCAACATATCACCAACTATCGATCATAGAACGATCTATCAAAATATTAACATAGAAGAGAGCGAACTAAAGTTGACCAATCAGAGCGAAAGGCAAATGGTGGTGCTTCAAAGTGTTCAAGCATAACATATAGGTGGCAGGAAAATGGCTCTGTGCAGAATATTGGTCATGGCTCACTATCTTTGGATAAAGGCTACTTACAGTCCGTGTGAATAAAACCTAAAAAATACTTCGTTATATAATAGAAATAAGAGGTCTCAAAGCACAATGTTTTACAGAAGTCTGTTGTGAATCCAACAATCACATCTCAACATTTCCTGTGAAGTACATGAGTTTATCAGAATCAAACTGAATTATCTGAAGAGATTATACAAATTAGATTGATACTGTGGCTGCACACTAATAACCATAAACTAATTCAAGGCTTGCTATGAAACAGGGACCATTATATCTTACAGAAAAATGGGACTCACCCTCATTGCGAGGCCAAAATCTAAGAAGGTCTAACTGAAAATTGCTTTCTCTAGGAGGATCATACGGGGAAGCTGTAGTGAGTGCTATCATAGGGGGCACAACTCCATCGTCAGTTGGCTCTTCCAAGACTCTCACTTCAAAGTGGTGCATACCTCGAGACATAGGCACTGGACAGACTATACAGTTGCCTGTAATGGCTTGATTTGAGAGAATGACATCAGTTGAGTCAGCCAGGACATGGGCGTTAGAAGGCAGACACCAATATTCTGGGTTGTTTACCTGAATTATAAAGCAAAAAGATAACAGAGAGTAAAAGAAAGCAAGAGAAAGAAAAAACAAAGAGGAGAAACAACTCCAACTCTAGGGGCAAACAGAGAAAAAGTAAGAAAGAAAAGAAAGAAAAAAAGAGAGAAAGAAGGAAAAAGGGAAGAAATAAAGGAAAGAAACAGAGAACGATAGACAGAGAGAAAGAGAGCAACCAAAAAGAAGCGAGAAAAGGAAAGAGAAAAAGCATGAGAGAAAAAAAGGAAGGGAAATACAGGAGTCAAACATGCATGCCATTCTCACAAACATTATATTGATCGGAGAGATGGAGTAATTCTACATTATTCTTATAAAACATCATTACATTATACATAAGACAGTCTTCTAAAACTAATGAACTGTCTTACACCTGCAACCAATGAATACTTACAAAGTAGGTTGGGAGTTGCTCTATCATGTTAGGAGTTATAACCTCACAGGAAATTGTTGAGCCGCTGGTATAGAGAGAGACTGTGGGATAAAGGTGTGACTGACTTCTTATGTCCAGGTATCGAAGCGCAACCGGAAGCTCATTTTTCCACACCCTCACCATAATAGTTTTAGCTGATTTGGAGAGAGGGCAAAGTTCAATCATCACCTGGTCACCTGACAAAACAAGCTTCTATTACACTCATTGTGGCAAAGCAAAGACGACACAATGCTTATAAACTAGTAGTTCGTCGCAATACTCGCTTGCATTACATGGCTTCTTCGAGTACCTTCCGTAAACCTGTGACCTTGTGTGTTTGCCTGTGATCTTCCATCGTAAAGAATCTTTCCATCTCTCGAGTGATAGCCGAGAGACGATAATTCTCTACCAGGATATTTATTGCTTGAAGTGAACTTGCTCGCAACTCCAACACAAAGCACTGCATCTTCAGCTACAACGAGCGGTAAAAATAAAGTGAATAAAAGAAAAATGAAACCAAATAGCAACTAAAGAACATCAAACACTTTCTGTAAGTATATTCTGGTTAAAACAAAATTTGGTGACAATGGCGCAATCGCAGCCCGGGTACACAATAATGACTTTAAAGCTAAATGCCCTAGCAAAGACAAACTGTTTCAAATTGACTAAAATTGCATTCTGTTCAATTACAATGAAATAAAACCCGTCGAAGCATAGCAGCTAACATGAGTGCAAAAGACAAACAAGCATCCGCCAGCGATCACTTGTGCGTCTAACCTACATGTATGTGTCGAGTTATCTACTTTAGTGTATGTGTCCAGTTGTCTACTTTAGTGTGTGTGTCGAGTTGTCTACTTTAGTGTTTGTGTCCAGTTGTCTACTTTAGTGTATGTGTCGAGTTGTCTACTTTAGTGTTTGTGTCGAGTTGTCTACTTTAGTGTTTGTGTTGGGTTGTCTACTGCAGTGTATGTGCCGAGTTGTCTACTTTAGTGTGTGTGTCGAGTTGTCCCCTTTAGTATGTGTTGAGTTGTCTACTTTAGTGTATGTGTCGAGTTGTCCCCTTTAGTATGTGTTGAATTGTCTACTTTAGTGTATGTGTCAAGTTGTCTACTTTAGTGTATGTGTCGAGTTGTCTACTTTAGTGTATGTGTCCAGTTGTCTACTTTAGTGTGTGTGTCGAGTTGTCTACTTTAGTGTATGTGTCCAGTTGTCTACTTTAGTGTGTGTGTCGAGTTGTCTACTTTAGTGTTTGTGTCCAGTTGTCTACTTTAGTGTTTGTGTCGAGTTGTCTACTTTAGTGTTTGTGTCGGGTTGTCTACTTTAGTGTATGTGTCGAGTTGTCTACTTTAGTGTATGTGTCGAGTTGCCTACTTTAGTGTATATGTCGAGTTGTTTACTTTAGTGTATGTGTCGAGTTGTCTACTTTAGTGTATATGTCGAGTTGTCTACTTTAGTGTATGTGTCGAGTTGTCTACTTTAGTGTATGTGTCGAGTTGTCTACTTTAGTGTATGTGTCGAGTTGTCTACTTTAGTATATGTGTCGAGTTGTCTACTTTAGTCTATGTGTCGAGTTGTCTACTTTAGTGTATGTGTCGAGTTGTCTACTTTAGTGTATGTGTCGAGTTGTCTACCTTAGTGTGTGTCGAGTTGTCTACTTTAGTGTATGTGTCGAGTTGTCTACTTTAGTGTGTGTGTCGAGTTGTCTACTTTAGTGTATGTGTCGAGTTGTCTACTTTAGTATATGTGTCGAGTTGTCTACTTTAGTGTATATGTCGAGTTGTCTACTTTAGTGTATGTGTCGAGTTGTCTACTTTAGTGTATGTGTCGAGTTGTCTACTTTAGTGTATGTGTCGAGTTGTCTACTTTAGTATATGTGTCGAGTTGTCTACTTTAGTGTATGTGTCGACTTGTCTACTTTAGTGTATATGTCGAGTTGTCTACTTTAGTGTGTGTGTCGAGTTGTCTACTTTAGTGTATGTGTCGAGTTGTCTACTTTAGTGTATGTAACGAGTTGTCTACTTTAGTGTATGTGTCCAGTTGTCTACTTTAGTGTGTGTGTCGAGTTGTCTACTTTAGTGTTTGTGTCCAGTTGTCTACTTTAGTGTTTGTGTCGAGTTGTCTACTTTAGTGTTTGTGTCGGGTTGTCTACTTTAGTGTATGTGTCGAGTTGTCTACTTTAGTGTATGTGTCGAGTTGCCTACTTTAGTGTATATGTCGAGTTGTTTACTTTAGTGTATGTGTCGAGTTGTCTACTTTAGTGTATATGTCGAGTTGTCTACTTTAGTGTATGTGTCGAGTTGTCTACTTTAGTGTATGTGTCGAGTTGTCTACTTTAGTGTATGTGTCGAGTTGTCTACTTTAGTATATGTGTCGAGTTGTCTACTTTAGTCTATGTGTCGAGTTGTCTACTTTAGTGTATGTGTCGAGTTGTCTACTTTAGTGTATGTGTCGAGTTGTCTACCTTAGTGTGTGTCGAGTTGTCTACTTTAGTGTATGTGTCGAGTTGTCTACTTTAGTGTGTGTGTCGAGTTGTCTACTTTAGTGTATGTGTCGAGTTGTCTACTTTAGTATATGTGTCGAGTTGTCTACTTTAGTGTATATGTCGAGTTGTCTACTTTAGTGTATGTGTCGAGTTGTCTACTTTAGTGTATGTGTCGAGTTGTCTACTTTAGTGTATGTGTCGAGTTGTCTACTTTAGTATATGTGTCGAGTTGTCTACTTTAGTGTATGTGTCGAGTTGTCTACTTTAGTGTATGTGTCGAGTTGTCTACTTTAGTGTATGTGTCGAGTTGTCTACTTTAGTGTATGTGTCGAGTTGTCTACTTTAGTGTATGTGTTGAGTTGTCTACTTTAGTGTATGTGTCGAGTTGTCTACTTTAGTGTATGTGTCGAGTTGTCTACTTTAGTGTATGTAACGAGTTGTCTACTTTAGTGTGTGTTGAGTTGTCTACTTTAGTGTGTGTGTCGAGTTGTCTACTTTAGTGTATGTGTCGACTTGTCTACTTTAGTGTATATGTCGAGTTGTCTACTTTAGTGTGTGTGTCGAGTTGTCTACTTTAGTGTATGTGTCGAGTTGTCTACTTTAGTGTATGTAACGAGTTGTCTACTTTAGTGTGTGTTGAGTTGTCTACTTTAGTGTATGTGTCGAGTTGTCCCCTTTAGTATGTGTTGAATTGTCTACTTTAGTGTATGTGTCGAGTTGTCTACTTTAGTGTATGTGTCGAGTTGTCTACTTTAGTGTGTGTGTCGAGTTGTCCCCTTTAGTATGTGTTGAGTTGTCTACTTTAGTGTATGTGTCGAGTTGTCCCCTTTAGTATGTGTTGAATTGTCTACTTTAGTGTATGTGTCAAGTTGTCTACTTTAGTGTATGTGTCGAGTTGTCTACTTTAGTGTATGTGTCCAGTTGTCTACTTTAGTGTGTGTGTCGAGTTGTCTACTTTAGTGTTTGTGTCCAGTTGTCTACTTTAGTGTTTGTGTCGAGTTGTCTACTTTAGTGTTTGTGTCGGGTTGTCTACTTTAGTGTATGTGTCGAGTTGTCTACTTTAGTGTATGTGTCGAGTTGCCTACTTTAGTGTATATGTCGAGTTGTTTACTTTAGTGTATGTGTCGAGTTGTCTACTTTAGTGTATATGTCGAGTTGTCTACTTTAGTGTATGTGTCGAGTTGTCTACTTTAGTGTATGTGTCGAGTTGTCTACTTTAGTGTATGTGTCGAGTTGTCTACTTTAGTATATGTGTCGAGTTGTCTACTTTAGTCTATGTGTCGAGTTGTCTACTTTAGTGTATGTGTCGAGTTGTCTACTTTAGTGTATGTGTCGAGTTGTCTACCTTAGTGTGTGTCGAGTTGTCTACTTTAGTGTATGTGTCGAGTTGTCTACTTTAGTGTGTGTGTCGAGTTGTCTACTTTAGTGTATGTGTCGAGTTGTCTACTTTAGTATATGTGTCGAGTTGTCTACTTTAGTGTATATGTCGAGTTGTCTACTTTAGTGTATGTGTCGAGTTGTCTACTTTAGTGTATGTGTCGAGTTGTCTACTTTAGTGTATGTGTCGAGTTGTCTACTTTAGTATATGTGTCGAGTTGTCTACTTTAGTGTATGTGTCGAGTTGTCTACTTTAGTGTATGTGTCGAGTTGTCTACTTTAGTGTATGTGTCGAGTTGTCTACTTTAGTGTATGTGTCGAGTTGTCTACTTTAGTGTATGTGTTGAGTTGTCTACTTTAGTGTATGTGTCGAGTTGTCTACTTTAGTGTATGTGTCGAGTTGTCTACTTTAGTGTATGTAACGAGTTGTCTACTTTAGTGTGTGTTGAGTTGTCTACTTTAGTGTGTGTGTCGAGTTGTCTACTTTAGTGTATGTGTCGACTTGTCTACTTTAGTGTATATGTCGAGTTGTCTACTTTAGTGTGTGTGTCGAGTTGTCTACTTTAGTGTATGTGTCGAGTTGTCTACTTTAGTGTATGTAACGAGTTGTCTACTTTAGTGTGTGTTGAGTTGTCTACTTTAGTGTATGTGTTGAGTTGTCTACTTTAGTGTATGTAACGAGTTGTCTACTTTAGTGTGTGTTGAGTTGTCTACTTTAGTGTATGTGTTGAGTTGTCTACTTTAGTGTATGTAACGAGTTGTCTACTTTAGTGTATGTGCCGGGTTGTCTACTTTAGTGTATGTGTCGAGTTGTCTACTTTAGTGTATGTAACGAGTTGTCTACTTTAGTGTATGTGTCGAGTTGTCTACTTTAGTGTATGTAACGAGTTGTCTACTTTAGTGTATGTGTTGAGTTGTCTACTTTAGTGTATGTGTCGAGTTGTCTACTTTAGTGTATGTGTCGAGTTGTCTACTTTAGTGTATGTAACGAGTTGTCTACTTTAGTGTGTGTTGAGTTGTCTACTTTAGTGTGTGTGTCGAGTTGTCTACTTTAGTGTATGTGTCGACTTGTCTACTTTAGTGTATATGTCGAGTTGTCTACTTTAGTGTGTGTGTCGAGTTGTCTACTTTAGTGTATGTGTCGAGTTGTCTACTTTAGTGTATGTAACGAGTTGTCTACTTTAGTGTGTGTTGAGTTGTCTACTTTAGTGTATGTGTTGAGTTGTCTACTTTAGTGTATGTAACGAGTTGTCTACTTTAGTGTGTGTTGAGTTGTCTACTTTAGTGTATGTGTTGAGTTGCCTACTTTAGTGTATGTAACGAGTTGTCTACTTTAGTGTATGTGCCGGGTTGTCTACTTTAGTGTATGTAACGAGTTGTCTACTTTAGTGTATGTGTCGAGTTGTCTACTTTAGTGTATGTAACGAGTTGTCTACTTTAGTGTATGTGTCGAGTTGTCTACTTTAGTGTATGTGTTGAGTTGTCTACTTTAGTGTTTGTGTCGAGTTGTCTACTTTAGTGTATGTGTCGAGTTGTCTACTTTAGTGTATGTGTCGAGTTGTCTACTTTAGTGTGTGTCGAGTTGTCTACTTTAGTGTATGTGTCGAGTTGTCTACTTTAGTGTGTGTGTCGAGTTGTCTACTTTAGTGTATGTGTCGAGTTGTCTACTTTAGTGTATGTGTCGAGTTGTCTACTTTAGTGTATGTAACGAGTTGTCTACTTTAGTGTGTGTTGAGTTGTCTACTTTAGTGTATGTGTTGAGTTGCCTACTTTAGTGTATGTAACGAGTTGTCTACTTTAGTGTGTGTCGAGTTGTCTACTTTAGTGTATGTGTCGAGTTGTCTACTTTAGTGTATGTGTCGAGTTGTCTACTTTAGTGTATGTGTCGAGTTGTCTACTTTAGTGTATGTGTCGAGTTGTCTACTTTAGTGTGTGTGTCGAGTTGTCTACTTTAGTGTATGTGTCGAGTTGTCTACTTTATAGTATGTGTCGAGTTGTCTACTTTAGTGTATGTGTCGAGTTGTCTACTTTAGTGTATGTGTCGAGTTGTCTACTTTAGTGTGTGTGTCGAGTTGTCTACTTTAGTGTATGTGTCGAGTTGTCTACTTTAGTGTATGTGTCGAGTTGTCTACTTTAGTGTATGTAACGAGTTGTCTACTTTAGTGTGTGTCGAGTTGTCTACTTTACTGTATGTGTCGAGTTGTCTACTTTAGTGTATGTGTCGAGTTGTCTACTTTAGTGTATGTGTCGAGTTGTCTACTTTAGTGTATGTGTCGAGTTGTCTACTTTAGTGTATGTGTCGAGTTGTCTACTTTAGTGTGTGTGTCGAGTTGTCTACTTTAGTGTATGTGTCGAGTTGTCTACTTTAGTGTATGTGTCGAGTTGTCTACTTTAGTGTATGTAACGAGTTGTCTACTTTAGTGTGTGTCGAGTTGTCTACTTTAGTGTGTGTGTCGAGTTGTCTACTTTAGTGTATGTAACGAGTTGTCTACTTTAGTGTGTGTTGAGTTGTCTACTTTAGTGTGTGTTGAGTTGTCTACTTTAGTGTATGTGTCGAGTTGTCTACTTTAGTGTATGTGTCGAGTTGTCTACTTTAGTGTATGTAACGAGTTGTCTACTTTAGTGTGTGTTGAGTTGTCTACTTTAGTGTGTGTGTCGAGTTGTCTACTTTAGTGTATGTCGAGTTGTCTACTTTAGTGTATGTGTCGAGTTGTCTACTTTAGTGTGTGTTGAGTTGTCTACTTTAATCAAGTGCAAGAATTTAAAGCATAAACAAATTTTTTTACTTCTAAAGTTACCAATAAAGATGAGAGAACACAACTCCTTACTGAGTTTAGTGATGTTTACTTGGAAGACAGGCCTTTCCTTTGTCAATGGGTGTCCAAGATACTGGAGAGTGTGAACACCTACAGTATCCTCTTGAAGAGAAACTGTGACATGATCTAACTGGATATCGACATCCAAATCGCTTGAGTATGCCAAGTCGGTTGAATTTAGCTCTAAAATGTCATTCAAACAAATATTTGGTTAGAGGCTATTTAAAGCTTGTCTGTTATAGTCTATGCAAACGTATAATGAACACAGACAAAATTTTTTTCAAGACAATCATCTCAACTTGAGTTGTGCTTAAAAGTTGAGATGACAAATCATGAACAGTGTTCAAGCAGTGTAATTGAGTAAATTAAATTTAAGTGAATTAAAAAAATTATCCAAGGTGAAAGGAGCAGCGAGTTAAGAAACGAGAAAGAAACTAAAAAAATCGAGTAGGATAACTACCTCTGTTTTCTCTTTCCATTGTAAGGAGTTGTCTTAACACAGAAACATGCTCATCCGCCTGTGCTGATTGGAGAGGAAAGGGTAGCTGTTTTGCTGAGCTATTAATTCGTAACCGGAAATCTTAAAAATATAAATTTTTATTAGTCTGGTACTGATTGCTACCCTTAAAATGTGTGTATACAATGTAAGAAACAATGGCAAATGCTTTACCTTGTGGAGTAAAAGCTACAAAGGGATAGTAACCGCCCTCAGGTTCCAAGTAGCAAACACTAGTCTGAAATGCACCGTTGAGAGCCACACAACATAGTATAGGCTGTTTTACAACTCCACCATCGATGATAGGAGGAGGGTACTGTACGCCCCATCCAAATCTATCACCAGCTTGAACCACTAAAATAAAAAGTGGCAACATTCATGACAGTAAAAAAGGTTCAGGTCAACTTTAGACTCAGACGATAAGCAACAACAAATGAAGAGACAGAAAAAATATAAAATGAAATGAAAATTTTATTTCATATTTTTTAAATACAAAATACATTTTATTGTATATTTGAAAATAAAAAATATATTTATATTCTATATAAAATTATATTATTTTAATTATGTTTGTTTTAATAATATCAAAAATTTATGTATTTTATATACAGTATTTTTATTTTTATATAAAAATATGAAATAGAAGGAAGAGTAAGTGAACTGTGGGAGTGCAATGCTGAAAGAAGACACAATATAGAACAAATCAACGCAAACTGCTCTTAATTAAAATATGCTGTCTTAAATGACAAAGAATCAGTTTAAAACTAAAACTATAAATGTTGCAGTTAATAAAGAGATTACTAACAACTCTTGAACCAACCATGATACAGCATTTCACTCAGCTCTGGCTCTAAGTACAATATTAGCCGAATTTAAACATAGAAGAAAGATACATACTCTATCTAACAATATCTAGTCAAGCTAGCACTAGTGCTATCACAATCACCACCAGTTACTGACACTATAGTCACTACTAGAACATGCCTTGCGTGTTGATAGCAAATTTAAGTACTTCGTGGTAGAGAGAGGAGGAAGAAGCTGATAAATGAGCTCCACACGAAACAAGACAAATAATAAGACTAGGGGAATGACTATTCAGCGAAGCCTCCGTGAGCTCTACCTCATAATAGCTCCTCTCTGCAAGTAAATAAGAAAAGAACTCAAATTCTATATACAATGTAAGCCATAACCAGATGCGTGAGTCGCTTGTAACAAAACTGTTAGTATTTCACAGTGAGACTTTATATAATAGCAATCACCAATAATTCAACTAATTTGTGATGACACAGCAAAACTATATCTACGCAGAAATTTTTTTTTTCAAAATAGTTGTTTATAGCTAGAAATTAAGTTTATTTACACCGTTGTTAACAGTAAATCAGACCATGAAATGGAGACAAATACTAAAGTGAAGCATGTGTACAGAAAAATAGCTCTTTTCGCATAACTCTGTTATATAATGTAAATTGGTAAAGTGTTGGTGTCTGGTAAAAGGTGTAGTGGGTTTTTATGAAGAAGTAGGAATGTTATAGATAGTGCGGATTGGAGATACGATTTGAGTATTTCAAACAGCAAATATCTAAAAACGCATTTAGCTCCTCAGCATTCAGGATATTTAGACGCTGGTCATAACTGTTCATATCCGGTAGCATAATCCTAAGCATAATTTTTGAAATTGTTCCAATTTTTCTTAATTAGTTTTTGACCCAAAGGGATGTCAGCTTGAAGCAGCGTAAGACAAGATAGACAATATACGATTCTGGTAAAAGAATGATAGGCCTTATTGTTTTACACTGATCTTTCTGAGCTGAACTAGAGCGAGGTAGTTGCAGAGTAGTTGTCAGTTTGTGATATGTATATCTGCCAATAATATTATAGGCAATAAAGTACAGTATATTCCTACAAACTTTTCAAATCTTTATATTTCCTAAGATTTGTCTTCTCAGATGATATGAACTCCTCAAACAACAACAATAATTAGCAACGTCCCACCCTTTGAACCTCCCGCCTACACTACAGCAACTATAGACAGCAGAACCAGGCCTATCAAAGAATTGTACAAAATTTTGTCATGGTACATGAACAAGCATGATTTTTATGAAAGCTGAGATATGCAAAAAGGTATGTTTTAAAAATAATCTTTCAAACACGCTGCCAGACCTGGAGTTAATGGTTGAGGTCCTTGTATGGAGGCGAGACAGAGCTTGTCCCTCACACTCTTACCAGCTTTAACGTCTTTTTTACAGAATGTCTGAGTATGCGACTCCAAAGAGAAACCAGCCATAACTAACCAATCAGATGGACTTGTCTGCAACCAATACATGGCTTGATTGTATATTCTTATATCAAGCATAAAAAACCTCAAACTAATATACTGCACAAACAGCAAGAGGTGGTTGCAAATGTGTAAAGCTCAACTTTACTAATAAGCGGCTACTCACTGCCCAGACATTATCGCCTATATTAACAAATAACACTTTGTATGCGCGTGTCCGTGTGTCTGTTAGTCCGTACGGATAAGTGTAGGATTACACAAGTTTATGATTCGTGTATGATCCGTGCCTTCTGCTGAATTACCGCAAATACTTAGTTTCAAAACTCCATCTGGCTCCTGAGACTGCCGCCTCATAAGCAACCACACGCAGGCTATCTGATAAAATGAAAGTAATATTGGGCTTTTCCAGGCTTACTGCTAGCATTACAATAAAACAACCAGTTGATCAACTCATTTGCTTATAGCAAGTTTTCTTTAAAGAAGAAATGTTTACCATCCTTACAATTGAACAGAACTGTGAAGTGCGGCTCATAACATACATGTAACATGTGTGAAATTATCTTAGGGATATAATGTGGCACACAGACTTGGTCGGAATGGAGAACTACAGGTAAATCTACAACAAATCATGCGTTATTTATGTGAAAAATTTGTGAAAGATTAAGGAATGAGGTACACTTATGTTTTATACTGTAGCATATCTAATGGTGCATGATAGTAATAATATAATAATACTAACAATACCCTAATGGTACGTGATGCTTATGTTAAGGAAAATGGTGCATAGTGATGATAAACAGCAGAATAACAAGAAATAAGATGTGATTAGTTAAAAGCTTACATACAAACCTGGCAAGAGATAAAACATAAACATTGGAAACAAGTGATTGGGAGCGTGCTTACATGCAGGAAGGAAGGAATGTGAGATATAGAAGTCTGCCAACAGACGACCATGTCCACAGGGCCATACTCTAAAGTTATGGTCGGGAAGTACTGCGAGTGGTCTCTTTCGTAGTGGTACTTGGTGCAGACAGGATGTCCGTTCTTCAGGACCATGATGCAAGATTTCTCTGCATAAAACTCAGTTACCAAAATGCCGACTACATCTCCTGCAGAAAGATGAAAAGTCCGCGAGGTATATACTTTAGTTCCGCAACTTGAATTATAGTATAATCATCTAAATTATAGTAATAGTAACGTAATAATATAATAATACCATAATATAATCATCTAAGGGAAACCGTGATATGATCTCAAGCATCAACGACATCTCAAGAGCATCACAAACCAACACGGGCTCAGTGTCTCCTACAGATTAGGAAAATCCTCCAAAATATATCTTCTACATATACATCATTGAATAAGTGAAACCTCAAACAGCCGGCACAAAACCGATTGTTAATGGACACCCACCTACAGTGTACTTTGGTGGCTTTGTTTGAGATCTGCAGCAGTGACTACTCATCACAACACCACTATCGCTATGGTAGCCGATAGTGTTGTTATGACAGCCAAGATGAGTGTCTTCTCGCAAATGGTCACCAGCTATGCCAATGGTAACCTTGCTAGAAGTTGCTAAAAAGATTTTACTACATGTAGATGTCAATGTGATATATACATATATTCTCTACTGCTTATGAGCCAACATAGATACAGTCTTCTGATAGACAAGAAAGTAGTCATTTGCAGATCATCCCATACAAAAATGGAAGGCAGTATAGTTAGAAAATGGCAGCCTACTCAATGCAGTTGTGACAAACATATGAGAGCACTAAGTAGACTAGTGAGAAAAAGAGAATGAAGAATGAGAAAAAATTGAGGAGTGAAGTAAAAGATAATAAAAACATAATGGAATGGGAGAAAGTATGCAACAGTTGGAAGCATAAATATGGAGAAGACAACTCACACATGAGACCAATCTGTGCACAGAAATAAGGATGTTGTTTGGTAAGAGGCACTTTGTACTGCAGGTAGCTGCATGCCTCTGAATAAGGTTTTAGTTTCACTGAGCTTTTGTGTCCTGTAAAAGCATTGACCTCAGCAATAAAGTTTACCAAAAATTTTTTGCTCGGGTATTAAAAATCAGCTTATGAACAATGAGAGGTAATGAGAGTTGCCTGCTACTTGCTATTAGCCTGGCACAATGCCAATGGATAATTTGAGTAAGCTTACTAATAAGAGCTATCAGTTTCTTGTGACGTTATGCCATCACCCTGTGTAGTAACTGAAAGCCGTTGTGTATTTGCTCCCATATACCGACATATATCACCTAGGAATCTATCAAGCTTGTGAGGCTGAATTAGTAAGGCAGTCCGTCCGGCTGGTGAACCGGAGGGTCTGAGATCGAATCTTCTGTGTTACGGATTCTTTATTCCATGATTTTAATAGCTATAGCTGGAACTACACACATACCCACAAACTTCGAGAAATATATATATATAGAAAGAAGGCATTTCTAAATTTTTCAAACTTTCGGAAAATGACATGTCTATTCTATATTGGTCACACAATTTTTTTAATGATAAAATAACATTACAGTTTATAGCAGATTAGTAGCTATTTCACTGAAGAGAGTTTTTGCTTACTAAAAATAACATCATAAGTAACTGAGCCGACAACCTCTCACTGAAATCAACTAAAATTACTGTGTAATTAAAGTTAAAGTATAAGGCTCGATGAGTCATAGAGTCATAGTTGTTGGTAGCTACGAGACTTGCTGCTCAGAAAAGATACTAGCGAAAAACCAAAGTGAACATTCATGGGTTGGTACAGCTGACGGATGTACGCTGTACCAAAAGGCAGCATATTCTGGGGAAATAATAAGTGACATCTAGCAGGGTTGGCTTGGTTTAAACCAGCCCAAAAAAACCCGGTTTTTATGGTTTTTCATTATTTTTTGTGAAAAACATAATATTTTAAGCTCCTAGTGGTTCATGTGTGGTAGAAATGCAATTATATGTAATTATCAGCTGTGGAAGTTTATTTAGGACACAGTAGTAAAGTGATGGTAGAGCTCAAGTTGCAACTACATGATATCCTAGCACAACAATGAAGTAGTGAATTTCATTTTCAATTGGTTTTATCAAGTGATATGATGATCTCTTTACTGATGAAATATAAAAACCACGTGAAATATACTAATCCAATCATCGTCTCTAATAATGAATAAATACTTTCTCAAGTCTGGCCAGTGAGACAGGATTACTTATAATTAGAAATTAAAACAATAAAATCCTTTTGGGCAAAAGCTTTAAGTTTGCAAACTAATGTTTCATTTGTTGGGCACAAGCCAAAGTGGTTGGATTGTTATAATTCAGTTTATCAAGTTTGTTGTGTTTTGAAAAGCTTTGAAAGGCAAAGGTTTTGAGGTAAAATGTAATAGGTGTGCTGTCGTAACGCGAGGTCACACAGATAGGCTTAAAGCTCACATAGCAAAATGTCAAGTTGAAAACACCAATTTAGACATTGATGCTAATATTCAGGTGATAGAAATTGAGTCGTCTGCCACTGCTCCATACACTAGCAATGCATCTGCATTATGCTATGCTCTACACTACCACACGACTAATCACTGGGATTAAAGTTCCTACTTATACATAGAGCTGTATGTGAAATATTCACTTTATGTGATAAGATTTCTGCTCTGTATTTCATCGATCATGTTTGATTTAAGATTCATTCTTAAATTTCCATACAGTTTCTCTCTTTTTTCCCATAAAAACTCCCATAGTACCATCTTTAACAGATGATTCCACATATGTATGTTCAATACTCAATCATGCAGTTATAGTAAAGGATGTTAATTAGACTTAAAATTGCAAAAACCTTGGTAAAATTATAAAAACCGGTTTAAACCATAAAAACCGGTTTAAACCATGAAAACCGGTTTAAACCATAAAAACCTGGTTTTTTTATAAAAAAAATTTTTTTTTATGTTCAACATTTTTTTCATGGTTCTTTATGAAAAAAAACCACAGATTTTTCATAAAAACCGTGGTTTTTTCCAACCCTGACATCTAGGCGGTATCGAAGCTAGACAGTAGCCACTGTTTATACCACAAAAAATCAAACCACAAAGAGAACTTTCTATCAAGTGTTCACTGACAGAGTCTGACTGAGTTTACTCTAACAGCTAAGACAAGCAACAGTGTCTATTTGCTGGAACATAGATGTATCACATTTATTTATCAGAGCATAGATGTGTCACGTTGTAATATACCATTTAATTTGCTCCATATTTTCATAATAAATCAGACAAAACTTAGTTCAAACTCACCAGGGTTAGGAGGTCTGTTGTCATATCTGATAGAATTGCTACTACATTTGAACAAAATGTCAACGTCACAAGGGGTACAACTTCGAACTCCCATGTTCAATCATTATCTGTTAGAATTCAGCTACCTGCTAATCAAACCAGGCTCCTTTATTATTGAGTATCCTAAGTGGCAAGTGTGACAGGTTTGGCAGGTGTGACAAGTTTGGCAGGTGTGACAGGTTTGGCAAGTGTGACAGGTTTGGCAGGTGTGACAGGTTTGGCAAGTGTGACAGGTTTGGCAGGTGTGACAAGTGTAGAAGGTATGGCAGTGACAAAGTTTTTAGACCTCGTACAGAAACAACAAAGTGTCAAAAAAGCCTATAATAACAGAATTGTTAATGCAATCCAGTTAAAGAATTTGTGTACTTTATGAAGCCGAATCGAAGTCTGCGAACTATGATCTTTTACTTATTTTAGCTGACGTTATATAAAAGCTTTATTCCAATTGAAACAAAAAACTTTTTACCATATGTAGTAAATAATAAATACCTAAACATATTTCCAGGAAACTAAATACTTGTTAGCCGATAGGGTCGCGGTTCCTCAAGAATGCATTACTAACAATGCTACCACACACGGCCATAACAGCAAACAAGCTGCGCAGGCAAACTAGATAAGCACAATAGTATCAGAACACATTACCTGTCGCTATTATGCTATGCAATCGTTTGCTTATGCCTATTGTTTCTAATTGCATTCATAGGTACATGTGCTCTCACCATTAACTATACCCAAAAACAATATAACCGAATCTGTGACAATAACTAGCTAACAAGTATATGCAAGCTTCAATACTTTCTCTAATGCACTAGTTGGAACAAGAACAAGCCCTACTTTAGATATCCATATAATTTATCTAAAATAATCAAATTAAAACCAATCAAACAAACCATACATGCATTTTAAACTGTTTTTGTATAATGAACAAATCTACCGTATCCGTTCAGCAATGCAGCATTATCTTGCGATACAATCGCTCGTAATAAGTATTTAGTTTTTAGGTTTAAACACAATGAAATGTATTCTAGGGATCTCGGCATTTCATCAACAAACAATACAAATGTATTTTAGGGATTCTGACATATCACCTTCAGTTCAGCAGAAGTCAATTAGTCACTATATTAAATTTGATGAGAGTTAAATCATAGCCAGAGGGCTTCTTTTTAAAATTGCTTAAATATGTAGAATTGAATTACAAATTAGTCTGCCAATTAACTTTTTGATAAAATCATAAAACTTATAAAAAGAATATAATGCCAGCACTAAAACAACACTAAAATATTACTATCACTGTTGAAATTACACAATGTCTACTTTTAACACTAACAAAAAAAGTAGTTTTAAAGTTGGAAAAATTCCTCCTAACTTTATATAAAATAACTGTAATAGTTTACTATTGTTTTACTAACTGCTTGTTTATGGAGAGCTTTTAGATTAAGGCTTAAGTAATTGCCTGCTAAATAGTGTTAGAACAAAATCTAGATTTTTCTTGTCTGACAAATAGTTATTCCTTTCAAAAACCCGATTAGAATTTTAGCAGCAGCAAAGTTTAGATGCATGCGTAATACGCCCACCAACACTTTGCAGGATATTTGTCGAGTTTATGCAAATGTTTTGCCTCGCTACCTTTTTTCTCATATAGCTTGACCACAAGCTAACTTATAAAGCACACCCATTCTGGGTAGGCCTGCTCAGCAGTATGCACCAGCAATCACCAGCTGCCCTACCCAATCACTACACTATGCTAGCATGCATGAACTTCAATCTATGGGTACTTTTTATAAGAGTGCCAACAGCAGCAAAAATGTATAGCTCATAAAGATGATTCCAAAGTCTTGCTCTGCATGTTTTTGACACAGTGAAGTTGCCAGACATTTTTTAGAGAAAACTAATGCAAACAAAATTGTTTCAGCCGATGCAGCATATTTAAAAAAAACAAATCCTTCACATTATGTTTAGAATGAGAACTAAAAATGCTGTCAAGCTAGAGCCTTGTGCATAATTTGGTGCATGTAAAAAATCAATAAACCTCCATGAACTAGTAAAGCAAGTAAGATTATTGCTGAAGAGGCTTGTATATGTCTCTAACCATGAATTTGAAATTTGAATTGTGAAACAACGTACAGATGTTGCAAAATAGTCTTAGATTATAAAGCCTCCAAGAGCAGACAGACGTTTGTACTACCAACTTATCAAAAGCATGCAAAAAAGTAATGCATGTTTTGGAAAAGTAAGTTAAAACATACAGACATGTCAGAGAACTGAAAGGCAACACAAAAGTTTGTGGGACTAATAGAATGATGCAGGTTACTAGTAAACTACTGTACTATTGCTAGTATTAATACTACTACTAATACTACTGCCAAATAATATTACAACTATTTACTATTACCACAGCTTCTATTACTACTAAGACTACAACTACGTAGTATTATCATCACTATGTTAGCATTATCACTAACAAAAATGCATTATCTAAGAGTATACTATAATAATATAATATCAAACCATATTTCTATTAACAATGATAAACAACAAAAATGTGTTTTATTCTTTGTTCTTCCTGTTTGATAAATACTAAAATAATTATCGTGCCGTGAGCTCTTAAGTAAGCCGTAAGGTTAATATCTCGACAACTTGAAACATCAGCCAGTGTACACAATATCGGTAAAACAAAACTTTCTTTCCAACTTCGGCTAGGCATAGCTAAAATAGGTAGTCTAATGTCTAGCCTTCAAATATCTACTCGTTGCTGCTGAGCTAGTTTTTGCACACTATGAATTATTTACTGGTCACAGATTGGAGTATACGTATCCCATTATTAAATCGTTATTCAACCTAGCACACAACCAGTACGCCACATGCAATTATACCAGTTTTTTCGACATTTTATAATCCCGTTATTGAAAAACGATTTTGCTTAAAAAATATCCGCTGTGTTTGCCTAAATTACCATTTAAATAATGTAGCACCATCTTGCGTTACATTAACTCAATCTTAGTGTTAGTCGTCCAATGTGTCCACTTAAGTAATAAAGTCAGCCTCTACTAACACTGTAGGCTTCAGTGGCAACGAATGAACTTTCCAGATGAAAAAATGCCTCATAGACATAACCAAATTGAATAATTATTTCGGTATAATACTTTATTGACGTCTATTTCAAAAACTTAAATTTTCTCTTTTTGGGCTACATTTCTATATGTCAGTAGCATCCGAAGTTCGCAGTCTTGTAACGAGCAACAAAGTTAACATGTTTAGCTTTAAAAGTCTAATACATGCTCGAGTAGACTATACATACCCTCGTAAACCTATTTTAGTGGCCGATAAATCTTAATCTATATCCCGGCCGCTCGATTTCAGCATGGAGTTTGCTTGCGTAACCTGATCGGCACCTCTGGAAAACGTACGTATCGATTTCTTGTCTAAAATAGGTGTGATAGCCAGCAACACCAAAAGTTTTAATCATATAATTTAGTGCATCAAATTTAAATATTTTTTATTTACTTGTACATAATGTTGCTAATTCCATATGTCAAGCTTACCGAGGAATCGAATAGATAACAAGTAATTAGAAACTGACAGAAATCAATTGGAAGTAAATTGTTTGTACGTAGTTTATTCAAGCAATCTTTTTACTTGAATGCAGGTGTTACATAAAATAATTTTTACATGAGGTCAAAAATAGATACCATTTTTACTGTGACTAAACTAATCATTTTATATAGCTTAGGGCTATCCTACGCAATGTGAGTATAGTACGCAGAAAGTTTAATCTGCAAGCCATGTTTCTCATAATTCATTTATGCTTTATCTATTGTAAATCAATTGATTTCAGATGTTGTTTTAGCCGACGATGGTTACATGTAAATATTGAAAGTTGCAGAGTGAACCAACTTAAAATGAACAAGCTGACAACTCGAACAACCTCTCGTTCACATACTGCTTACTGCTTTTACTGCGCCTACCATAACAGGCACTACAGCCAAGGTAATTTCTTCCCTTCTCACAATATTCGGACTACATCGACTGTGCTATAACTGATGTAAATATTGTTTTTTGTGTGCATATTAGGTCATGGAACAAATGCTCAGATAAAGTCAGCTGCGGAGAGCGATGTGGCAGACAACGCGGGAGATACAACATGTCAAGTGCCACATGTTGACGAGCAGCCCTTTTTTAGAGCTGTCGACATAAAAACTATTGAAGGCGGCAAAGAAGAGAGAAAACTACACACTGGTCTTGAGAAAACGACAGACCTTCTGGATTTACTCTATTCTACAAGTAGGTGCCTGTTATTTTTTATTTGTGTAGTACAAACAATTTAATAGAATGAGGTAATCATTTTGTTCACTCGCTGTCAACCTTAGTTGCATTTATATCTTATTTTATTTGTCAACTTTTAAATTTTTTTATTGTATTTAATAATTTTTGGCTACAAATAGTAAGAATTTTTGATTTGCAGAAAAAAGAAGACTGAATGTGTCTGGTGGTACACGAGATTGGACTGCTTGTCTCCAGACGTTCGACATACGATTTCATCGAGGGAGTCAGTTCCTTAAAAACATTCCTGCATGTGAAAGTCAACAGGAAATGACTTCGTCTGCTGCCTCACCCCTGAAGGAAACGACCACAGGTAGTCTTTTTGTATTTATGCTTTTCATCTGTGAGTCTACCCAAATATTTTCAGACTTGTTTGACATCACCTCTTTTTAGCAGAGTTAACAAGTAGAGTGGCGATGGTAAAGCAGTAGGTGAGTGGCAGTTGCGATGCTTCTTATGATATTTTTTGACAGGTGGGACTAGAATAAAAGAGATATCCGAGTCCCAGGCTGCATCGGCGAAGAAAGAAGAGACATATGGGTGAGCCACACAATTCTATCAAATATACGGCATTGGCAGATGACTGATAGGGGCATTGGCATGCACCTATCAATCAACTGTTAGTTTAGTTTAGCTACATGGTTATATCAACCAATTTAGTACATTTTTGGTCTAGGTTGTTTTGAAAGTCTGAGCCTCTCACTGCTGGACACAAGGTTTTGACCATTTTTATATAGTAACCAAAGGTATACCTCACGGGTTGCAGTGAC